>NC_052952.1:19647682-19947682 GCF_013358895.1 Oreochromis aureus
TATCATTTACAATTTGAACTGACCTTCTGATTGGTAGACAGCCGACTACCACCTAAGGCCTGATTTAGACTTCTGTGTTGAATCTTTGTAGAGCCTACAATGTGATCTACATAGTGGCTGACATGGTCATGACCCAGTATTTTTATACACCAGCTGACAGAAAAAAAAAATAAATGTTGGGACTTTTTTCTCTCCTGGCCTGTTCTTTGTTGTGGTCAGATTTCTCTGGGCAAACATATTTGTCCCTCTAGACTTTTTTGTACATTCTCTCACGTCCATTCTGATAGTTTCCAGTAATTTGCTGATATTTGTGAGTCCTTACAGTGATGCTAGGGTTATTATTCCTTATAAACAGGCAATGATTTTTAAATCCAAAAACTGTAGCAAAAAAGTAGCCACAAATGCACAGGAGGAAATAACAGTACTGAACAGGCCAATCACAGCAGCTGCAGGCTGCAACAAACTGGCATGTAGTTACATTTCTAGCAAGATGTACGTCAGGTTATGCCGTACGGTTTCAGATGGGTTTGCAGTTATGGCGTAGCTACGGCGTAAATTTCCAGCTGAAGCATAAGCCACAGTCTCCCTGGGTACTCCAACTTCCTTCCAGAGTCCAGAGAAAATCGACTGTAGGCATAAATTTCAATAGTTGTCTGCCTTTCTGTGTCAGCCGATCAACAGGCTGCTGACCGGTCCAGGATGTACACTGGCTGTCTTTACACTGGTTGCCATTCCCTTTTAGAATTCATTTTAAAATTTTATTGTTTGCTTTTAAAGTTTTAAATGGCCTGGCTCCTACTTACCTGTCAGACCTTCTACACCTATACACTTCACAAAGGTCTCTCAGATCAACTGACAAGTCACTCCTTGCTGTGCCCATGTCGAGACTGAAACACCGGGGGGGGACAGAGCTTTCGCTGTTGTGGCCCCCAAATTATGGAATAAGTTGCCCTTCCATATTAGGCTGGCCCCAACACTTGAAATGTTCAAATCACTTTGAAAAATACACCTTTTTTCCAAGGCTTTTTCGAAGTAGCACCAGAGTCAGCTTTTAGTCAGTTTTAGGTCACTCTTAGTCATTTTATTTCTATTTTGTTAATTTTATTCCTTGTATATTTTATTGTCTATTTTATTCATGTTTTAATATTTAATATATACTGATTTATTTTTATCTTCTTTTTTTCATTTATGTATTTATTTTATTGTTATTTATATATACTAAATGTATGTTTTTTTAACTGTTATCTCTGTTTTTTAATACTGGAAAGGACTTTGGTCAACTATGTTGTTTTTAAACTGCTCTATAAATAAAGTTGGATTGGACTGGATTGGATTGGATGTACCCCACTTCTCGCCCTATGACAGCTACGCATTAATAAAAACACCAACGATAAAAAGAATGCCAACAACGAACTTTTTTACCTTTTGAGATCAACTTTCTTTTTATGTCTGGGTGTATCCCGGCTCCCGTAGGGAAAGTTTTTAATGAAGTGCTGCTTAAAATCTCCCAGGTATTCTTTACGGAACCACGCATCCTAAAGAAAACGAAAATGTCCGTGAAGTTGATCAAACATTTACATTACAATAAAATGAAAAAAGAAAAGACATGCAAGTCACATCTCACCAGTGCATTCTGGTTCTCCCGCTGTGGGGCCAGTTTTCTCAGCAATTGCAGAATAGACAAGACCTGGAACATTACTGACATGGCATCTGGAGTGAGCAGGTGGGCCCCCTCTGTGTTATTCCACGGGGTGTCATTGGTGCTGGCCTCGACCCACACTTCCAGCAGGAGAGGCACAAGAGTAGCTGCAAACTTTTGAACAGTCTCAGCTGAGTCTAGACCCTCACTTACTGTAGCTCCTGGATCCTGCTCAGGTCTGCACAATGAAAGAATTTAAAAAACAAATGAAAAAAAAAAACGCTTAAACTGAACTATTTCTGGACAGCTACTAAAGTCAGAGATTTCATACCTAAGTTTAAAGGTGGAGTGTGGAGTTGGTTTGGCCCCAGAATGTTCATAAATCTTAACTCCAACCTTGCTGTACGGTAGCTCTTCCCAGTTGAGATGAAGAGGTGTAAATCGACCCTCTCCGCTAGAACCAAAAACTCCTTCAGTTGGGACAGACATATCGCTTTCCTCCATGGGTCTTTCCTCAACAACTGCCTGGAGAAAGCGCCCAAGCCTGAGATAAAGGTGCAACAAACAGGAAGATTGGCATTCAGAGTTATTAACTTAGATTTTTCTTGATTGTGTTTACATGCAGCTTCCATACCTCAGAAGCACAGAGAGCCGCCACTGCTGGCTCGTCACAGCCCTGTCAGGGTTGATGGACAGCGCCCAGGTCCAAGCCTTGGAGTCTGAAGCTTTTTTGGCTCCTCCGCTGTTCTGTCTGTGAGAGATCATCTCTAGGAAGTTAGTGAGGAGAACTGCAGGCCGTGCAGCTAGCAGAGCAGGGTAGTGCTCCAGGAACACGTCGAGGACATTTATGGCATCCTCCTGGATTCCTTTCTCGATGTGCGTCATGGCACAAGACAAATGAGCACTGAGGAGGGGGAAAAACGGAGCCACGCGTTCTGCAGGCACACACTGTGCAATGTACCTGTAAGCAAGTTAAAACAAGTTTGTTTACTTCAGACATATTTAAACAAAGAAACAAATGTGTTTGTTGTATTTTTGACATGCTTGTCTAACCTGAGCACACGTGCAGCTGCCACACGAACATTGTGATCCTTGTCTGTTAAAACAGCTGCCACTTCAGAAAGCAAGCGTGAAAGATGCTGCTCTAACAAAGAGGGACTGATGGACAGCAACTCTTTCAAACCTAACAAGGCACTGTGTTTCACATTGGCATTGTAATGGTGCAGCTGAGACAGGAGGTCCTGTGGAAAGAGGGAAAAAAAATGAGATAAATTTGTTGCTGTTGTTCTTCTTCATTTGGCTGCTCCCTTTAAGGGTTACCACAGTGGATCATATGCCTCCTCACAGCAAATGTCTCCAAACCATAGATCACAGCACTCTTGCAGCTTTTCTTCAGTCAAAAATCACACGAGACTCATCTCCATCCACTCAACCCTGCATGCACTCTTTTCTTCACATCTCATGTACACTGTCGGTTGCTTTGCATGTCTAACGCCAGGTATTTAAACTCATCCACCTTCACAACCTCTAATCCTTGCATCTTCGCCTTTCCACCTGTCTCACTCTCATTCACACACATGTATTCTGTCTTGAATTTACTGACTTTCATTCCTCTTCCATCCACAACATATTTCTACTTGCTCTCTACTGTCACTATGGAAGAAGACAAACTTGTTATACTCAATGAAACAAACTTATGGCATGTTTTTTTAATTTGCTAAAATCTGAAAAGATCTCAGATCTTACATTAATACCGAGCTGTTTGTGTGTTGTGGGTCCACTCGTGTCTCTCTTTAGCTGCTCAGACAGATAGATCCCCTTGGACCGAAAGTTGGTGTTGGTGGCGTTATCAGCTCTGGGCTTCTTCTTTCCCACTTTTAGCTTCACCTTCTGGAAGTCATCCTGCCTCTTCTTCTTTTTGGCCTTCATCTCTGCAGTCTAGACTGCTGTCAGTGTAATGACATGCGGGAAGTGAATTAATGCACTAATTTTAATGACACATAAACCTATGGTAAATTGAACACGTATCAATAATAACATAATTTGTGTCAGGACCGTTAACATTGTTATTTTTACTCTTAATAGTACATTTTGATACTCAGCAGCACAGCTAGCTTGCTCTGCTAACTTGCCTATCATTTCCCTGCAACAGTTTTTAGCGGTAGTAGTTAATTGTACTCACCACAATAAAAATGTCTGCAGTCTAAAGTCGGAAATTTACACAGCATAAAACATTAATTTAAATTGTGTCCACCCGGCTAACGACTAAACATACACGCACATATACAAAGAAAATGATCTTTATTCGGTCTCGTGTGGCTACATTGGGTCCTTTGATTGTGTGTGTACATGGTCACAAAGACTGTGCGTTAGATGTGTGCACTTTAGCTGCTGCTCCTGCGGTGCTTATAATAAATTAAACCTCCAAACTGGGGCAAAGTGCGAGTTTATATCTGCTCGAGCGTCATCACGTGCGCAAACTTGAAATAAAATGAAAAACACAAGCCTTCTTTTCTTAGGTAATTTATTATTTCCCTTCAATTTTGCGCCTGGACGCTAATGCGGTGTATAAAATAAACGCACCAAAAATAGCTGCCCTCGAAGATGCCTTGGAACAATTAACTTACTAGTTTATAATAAAATTGAAAGCACAAATAGATGAGAATAATTGTCATTTTGTTTCCTCTAAGAAAATAGATTAGGTCTTTCTGTGAAGCGCGGACACAAAATAGCTCTATAACATGTTTTGGTTTTGTTTTGGTTTTGGTTTTTTTAAACCGGCGAGTTCATCAGACTACAATCTTCTCCCGAAGCTCGGCTAGCGTTATATTCTCCTTTCACCTTGAGCTAGGAGGAACTCGCAGTTTGCACTTAAGTATCTCGTGTAAGTTTGATAATATAATACACTTGATTACGTTATGTGGATATCTATCCTATGTGGCGTTTGGGGTCGCTAAGATGTGTCTTACAATCACATTTTCTTTTCAAATAATTTATGTAAATTAAGGCTCGGCTTGTGGCCCTCCCACAGCTAACAGCGCTAACATTTGATGATTAAAGAAACGAGACGTCTTTAAATCTTTTTGTATTTAAAACAAACAAACAAACCTACTACGCATTGAAATTTGTTTGGGCGATACTGCAGAAAATTGTGTTCCTGGTGATAATATTTAACTAAAAGACCACTTTTGAGACTCCCCGTTTCGTTGTTGTTCCTGCATTCAAAAGATAATTATGAGCAAAATAGATATGAGTTACTTAAATACAAATATAAGATAATTAAGATGAGGATTTAACGACAGGTTTAAAACTGAGTTTTCAATATTACAAGATTTTTTTTAAGATGGCCCATTCTCCTTTTGTATTTGTAATACTTAGATTTATTTCCGCCTGCGCTGCTACCTTTTCACCAGTACTGTTGCTGTTCTGTTTCGTTGATAAAGTTATTAAATTCTGAAAAAAGAATTTAAAAAGTATTGTCTGTAGTAACAATACTGCCCTTTGTTTTGAATGGCTAGCTCCTCGAAAGCACATGTAGATGGGGTGTAGCACGTTTCCCAAAACAAAGTTAACTCATTACCTGGCTGGATCAGAAAGTCGCAACTTAGAGAATATGTTATAAATTTATAAATTCTCCTTTTTGTTTTTTGCAATCAGATAAACATTATCAAACTCTACAGTACAGTACAGATTTGCATATTTTAAAAGTGTTGCATATCTTACAACATATAGTGTGATCCGAGGACGAGTGATTAACACATCAAGATTTGAGTATTCACCCTTGTGAAGTCCTCGTGATCTTATCACAATACTAATGCAGCCACCATATTATGGGGTGGCTGTAGCTCAGGAGGGTAGAGGAGATCATCTACTCAGAAGGTTGATGGTTCAATCCTTGGCTGCTCCAATCTGCATGCCAGATAAGACAGTGAATCCCAAGTTGCTCTCAGATGCATTCATTGAAGTTATGTTGGACAGAAAGCAGGCATAGAAAAAAGTGCTGAATGGGTGAATGAGGCATGTTGTGTAAAAGAGCTTTGAGTGCTCGGGTAGAGTATTTATACTATTGTATCTGTATCTGTTTTATCCAACAAAATGAAGTTATCTCACTTCATTTATTTTTTGCTGAGATTGTATAAACATACAACACCTTCACTAAAACCTGCTAGAAATATTGCCATTAATTTTGTCAATTATTACTGATTACATGCAGTTTGCTTATAACACAGCAGTTAACTGTGGTAAATTGTTGGAAATTGTGAAAATCGTGTATCTGGGCACAAATTCACATTTAACTATTACATTTACACTCAGCAACCTTTTTTTCTCAGTAAGAATATAAGCAGACTACAACCAGCTAGCAGCCAGTTAAGTCGAGTCCCCTCGAATTGTGCTCATTGACAAAGACTCTGAAGTGAAAGACTCTGAAAGAGTCTTTGTCAATGAGACATGTTGAGGCATGTTGCCAATCTGTCTGCATTTATAAATTAAATGGTAATTATTTTTAAAGCTTCAACAATTTATCTGAGAGTAACTGCCGTCAGTCCAAATAAGAGTGTGACTGTTTGCAGAAAGGTTTCCTTCTATCGGGCCTGTGCTGTCACCTTGTGGTCAAAAGTGGTTGTGGGTGTGCAACTCTGGGCAGCCATCTAGTCACCACAACTTGCAGAATGTGAAAATATTTAATACATTGTGTAGTGTTACATGCAGTGTTAGAGTTTTAGTTGTTTGGTTGGTTGGTTGTTTTGTAGTAGCTGCAATCAGGTTGCTCTCTATTTTTACTCTTGACCGAGCCATTACCTTGATCTGAATTAGGAGGTACTACTCTTCAGTCATGGAAAACCCATACTATGAAGCCCCTAGAGCAATGTTTTCATGCTGATGTCAATGCCACAGGAGGTTTGCAGTTATTGAGTCAACAGAGCACTGGTGGCTTTTACGAACTATCCATCTCAGCGATACTGCTCTGTAACTTTACATGGTCAGTGATTGTGGAATATCTATGAGGGAAGAAATTTCACAAACTGACTTTTCCAGTTGTGTTATAGTATATTAGGAGATGTTTTTGTCCATATAGTGTATCTTGGACTTAGCAAAACACAATTGTTACAATTGCCATTGGCTCACAATGCTGCTGATTCCATGTACCAGTTGATTCCCAAGAAATAGTTGGAAGAATGATCATATAACCTATTAAATTGCTACACAGCTTGTTGGTCCTCTTTAAAATATTGTTTCTCACATATAAGCGCTCGCATGATCCAAGTTATTTATCAGATCTCTTACAATCCCATGTCCCATACCGCTATGATCAGAAGCTTTTAGTAAATTAAAATTCCCAGTTCAGAGCTCTACTTTGCTCACCCTATCACTAAGGAAAAGCTCATCCACTTTTCAGAGAAAGCGCATTTCCGCCACTTGTATCTGGAGTCTCATTCTTTCACCTTTAAAAGAATTAACCCTAATAGTGTTAACAAAAAAATCAGACCAAGAGTAACAGATTTGTGGCATTTTTCAACACCGATGCTCCATCTAGTGACAGATGGCTGCGTAACAATTTAGCAGCATTGGGCATCACTTAAAATTTACATTTAGAACAATTAGATTAAACAACGAGTATGTTTAATATTGACTAGTGACACAGCGACAATTAGTCAACTGGTTGCACACATCCCTAGTTTTAACTGTGTAATTAATACTAGTATGTGTAATGATTTGATAACCAGCAATAAGACATCGTTTGTCTTGTAGTGACAACGCTGAGGAAATGGAGGATCAAAATTCAGGAAACCAGCCTCCACCACAAAGTGGGCCCCCAAATCCAAAGAAGAATCCAAAGGTAAGCGTCAGCCTTTGGCTCTAGTTCAATGCCACATGAGCCCAAATGTGCAGTATCAAAAACCTAAAATAGGAAATGTGGGATTTCCTATAATTTCCCCCCATCCTCCCCAAATTTTGCTGTTGTGGTACCTGATGGAGTGCTGGGTGGCAGCACCCCTGAACTTGTGGGCTTCCAGCTTGCTCCTGTGCCTTCAGGCCTGCTTCATTTGCAGTCTTGTTATTGAAGACATTATTCACTGGCTCTGGCCTCACATCTGCGGCCTGTCAACCCTGTTGCGGTTTAAAGAGTTGTTGTTTTGTTTGTTTGTTTTTAACACTGGTTTTATTCACTTTGGTGTTCTGAATATATTCTAAAGTGAGATAAACTGGCTTCTCTTAAACGGTACCACATGGCAGGCCACTCATTTTTTTACTACTGAGCGCTGTCACACTCAAAAGTGGTAGTCACGGATCACTTGCTGATTCAAATTCTCGAGGACTTAAAGTCAATGGCGACATATCCAGTCCAATTTTTCCCTAAGAGACGTTGTTACATCACTGCTCAATTAAACGGCAGGTAGTGGACACATCACCGTTCTGTACAACCACTGTGCATGAGGTTAAAAACTCAACAGTTCATTATTTGCGACAGAAATTATGATCTGCCACCAGTGAACAAAGCTCCACTGGTGAAGTCAGTACTTTACAGCAGAGTACCCTCAGTGCTGGACTTTTACCTCCAAACCACACTCTCCTGGTGTTTATCAGTTACATGCAGTTACTTAAAATGCAAATTAGCTGCAAAACAGTAACTGCAGGAATTACAGTGATTATTTACATTTTTGCTTAGATATTTAACTTCAATAATCTAAACTCGGTGTCTTCAATTTTTGGCTGCCTGTGTCTGTCTTATCTCCTTTTGCTTATCTTGAAGAAAGTTGTATGCCTGGAAATATGTTTTCTTTATTAGTAGGTATCCTCAAATGAAGTGGCGTCCACCTCAGCACCTGCCTCTAACGGGAACCAGCTCCATATTTCATACAGCTGACATCACTCTTATCATTGAAGGGGGTGTATGTTTAGTTGTTCCACAGGATTTCTGTTTGCTATTGTCTGTCAAGCTCAGATTTGGGGCTTTCAAACACATCACACTGACCACAGTGCACGGTGGTAGAAGAGCCTGCTCTCTTCTACCAGTTTCATTGTCAGATCGCTGAGGTCTTGACCTCGGCCTCCCTCAATGCGACCACTGTGGCAGGTGTAACAACCCAGTTTCTTCCCTGTAGTAACAAATTGTTGCTGGTCTACATTCTCACTTGGTGAGGATTTAGACACCGTTTATACACATTCCTGTGACTGTCACTGCTTGATGCAGGCGTCAAGGAGGATGAGAACGTAATGGTTGTGTGGCGGACCTGGACAAGGAGTTCAGTCCTCTGCTTAGTGTCATCCTGTCACTAATTTCCTGTGTGTCTCTCTCCTTCTCGTGGGTTTATTCCCTCTGCTGACAGAGAAGGCAGCTGCAGCATTCTGCTGATATAGGTAAGTCCTTTTACACATGGTGCCACTTCCAGTGTTGAGAGTTGAAGCCTGAGACCTTGGTTTCCGTGCTTCATGTCACGTGTGGTGGCATGTTCACCACTCAGTGAGGCTCACAACCTCAGAGATTTGAGGATGGGGGGTGATGAGTCTTATGTGGTGCTGTTTTGGTCTTTGGAGATCACTGCAAAAGTATTCACGCAAAACATTTCCTGCATAAAAGTTTCCGATTTGAAGTCCAGTTTTCGGCATGGTTTTTGGAAATTTTCTGAATAATTTTAATAACAATCCAACCCAGTCTCATTAAGATGTTGCTACACTGAAGAGCAGCACCATTAGCCTTAAAAGCGCACGTCACATGGCTTATGCTACCATGCATCTGCACTGGTTACTAATTAAGTTTTAATGCACTTGTTTCTTTTTAATACTGCTGAATGCAATATCAAATTTTTACCAGTTGCCTGTGTTACACTGGCTTGACTTGCATTCAACTGTTTTTTTTCTTAGACGTAAACTTTGCCTGCTTAGCAGAATTTTTTTTTTTAAATTATGTGTTAATTTTATCATGCGTTTGCAAGAGGACTGCTTCGGTGATTGCAACACAGAAGTTACCGCTCTGCGGCTGCGCACGGTGAGAAGCAGTGCATCACAGGATGTGTTGTTCTGCTGCTCAGTTTGGGCCTAAATGGGGGTTAACTAAGAGCTCCTGTTATTTTGTTTTTGTTTGTTTTTTCTCCCAAGCTCACATGGGAAGTTTGGGTTGATCCATCCATGTAAAATTTGGAATAAATTCCAGTCCATTAAACATTGCAGGTTGTGAAACAGTACAGTGGTTGTTAATAACCAAAATAATTGCAATTTGTCTTTTACTAGTTTGCAGGACATAACTCTTGTTTTAGTTAAAAATTCAGCCTCTCTTGATGCTGACCACTATTATTTTTCCCAGTGTTTTCCAAAGGATCTTCTATCCATACTGTTCCCTCGCTCAACAAAATCTTGAAGGGCATCACAGACTGTGTGATCGGTAAGCAGCAAAGGGATTTTCCTCACATCCATCTACTTTACCTCCTCTCCTTCTTGCATAAAGAAGTGAATAATGAATAATCATTGTGTCTGCAGGCCTTCAGTATGTGTGGGAGTACCGCAGCCCCAGTAAATCTGTCCCCCCACACTACCAGTGCAAACTGTGTGCCATGGCCAGCTTGCAGCATGACATTGTTGACCATGTGAAAGGCTGGAAACACTGCTATAGATACATGGTGAGTGTTGTCCGTTTCAAAGTCTGCACTGGAGGTTGCAGAATCATTTGCATTGTTTTATTCTGCTTTTCACACAGAAAAAGACCCACCCTGACAAGATTACGCATGAGGAGGAAGATGCCGTGAAAGACCCTGCTATCAGAAAATCCATTAAAGAAGCTGCGGCGGAAGTTGAAAAGACTGAGGGGAGGGGACAAATCAAGGTGAGCGCTACACCTGTGATAGTCCAGCTTTTATGTTGCTTCACTGTAATGTGGGTCTGCTGAATTGGTGTGTTTGCTTTGGGATTTTTACTTTTCTCTTACTAGACACAAGTTCAAATTCAGTCTCCAAGTATGGGCTCAAAATGTGGTCATAAATATTTTGTACTTGTAAATCAGTTTTGTACTTGTAAATCAGGATTTGTATGTGTAAAAAGAATTTGTGCGTGCGTAAAAAAGATTTGTATGTGTAAAAAGATTTGTGTGTGTGTAAAAAGATTTGTATGTGTAAAAAGAATTTGTGCGTGCGTAAAAAAGATTTGTATGTGTAAAAAAGATTTGTGTGTGGACTTAGCCAAAAACCCCCCTGCAAGTTACAAGTACGAATTTTGACCCTATTTTTCTTCCTGTCATCTGATTGGTCAATGTCATGTCAATCACAAATGTAACAATCCAATCAGAGAACAGATGGGTTTGGCTGTCGGAGGGCACTTTTTGAACTGCAGGTCCTTGAAGGAATAAATGCCCTTTACATGCCAACCCAGCGTTTTCCTTCATCACCACGAAGGAAAACAGTCTGTGGTCGTCCGAGTTTGGTGATTTTTGTGTCACAGGTCTATGTGCTTAATACAGGGACTTCCACAGCCTTTTCAACAGCGCTGCGGACAGCGGGGGGCAGTGTTTTGGAAATGACAGTCTTCATTACAAAGCTTTCTTCGTTATGAATTAGCATACATGTTTTTATTGAACATTTGAAGAACTAGCAAAAAACCAGAAACTCTTGTAGAGGACATAAAGTCAGAGATAGAAACGACAAGGAGCAGGTGCATCTAGTACAGGTAGAGCTGCTGCAAAACCCACAGAGCTCAGCAGCCAGCGCAACAAATTCTGGATCTTTTGCTTTTAGTTAGCAGTTAGCATTAGCAGCACATCCTGCGTCCGATGTGAAAGGACCTTTATGCTGCGCACTGTGACTCACAGCAATGGTCTACTTTGTGTTAAACTAATCCTAAAGTAATAATGGTATTTCTAACCACTGACATACCACAACTTTATCCTTTCAACAGCTGCTGAAAGTAAGGGGACCTAGCTGCTATCGGATATTTATATAGAGATCCTCCAGCTTCAAACTGTATTACCCTTCAAGGGCCTGCAGTTCAAAAAAGTGCCCCTCCGACAGCCAAACCCATCTGTTCTCTGATTGGATTGTTACATTTGTGATTGACATGACATTGACCAATCAGATGACAGGAAGAAAAATAGGGTCAAAATTCGTACTTGTAACTTGCAGGGGGGTTTTTGGCTAAGTCCACACACAAATCTTTTTTACACATACAAATCTTTTTTACGCACGCACAAATTCTTTTTACACATACAAATCTTTTTTACGCACGCACAAATTCTTTTTACACATACAAATCTTTTTTACACACACACACAAATCTTTTTTACACATACAAATCTTTTTTACACATACAAATCTTTTTTACACATACAAATCTTTTTTACGCACGCACAAATCTTTTTTACACATACAAATCTTTTTTACGCACGCACAAATCTTTTTTACACATACAAATCTTTTTTACGCATGCACAAATTCTTTTTACACATACAAATCCTGATTTACAAGTACAAAACTGAGTTACAAGTACAAAATATTTATGACCACATTTTGAGCCCATATCCAAGCTACTGCCAGATAACTTCATATTTGTTTGGTCTTCCTAAAACTTTAACATTGCGGGTGGGGCTAAAAGTCTCCAATGTTTACATTCGAGGGGTGGGTGCACTTAACAATATCTTGGATTTGATCATTTTCTGTTCCCGTTATCACGTTTAGGTGATCCTCAGGGAGCCCTTTGACATTCCTGCTTTTAAAGGACTACGTAAGTTACTCTGCTCTGTTTGCATTCAATGTTTTTAAGTTCTCAAAAACTAAGATCAGCTTCTCAGTTTAAAAAATATATAACAAAAGTTTTTCCTACTTAGTTGGGGTCAAAGCTTAGCTTAGCATTTAACAAGACTAAAGGATTTCCACTCGTTCGCATTAGTTGTTAATTTCTCACATCCTTCCATCACAGGCTCTGCTATTCCTAAAGCCGGTCCTTCACCAGCTCCAGGAATGGGACAAATGGGGCCACCCTTTGGTGAGTTCTTTGTGATTGACATTAATTTTCTCAATGTGCATGAATATCTCTGTTCTATTAAAATAAAAATATGTGAATTGAAATGTAATAAACCTGTATCTCACAGGTCCCAGGTTCTCTGAATCAAGATTCCCAGGGGAGTTTCATCCTGATTATCCCGTAGATGAATTTGGGGAGTCCGGCTTTGGAGGCTACTCCTCCAGGGAAGACTTTTCTGACTCTGGTATGGATCGGGGAAATTTCATGGATAATATGGGTCGTGGTTCAGGTGGTGGAAGAGACAGCTACAGAAGGAGTGGACTGCTGGATGAACGTCCAAACAAAATGTATTCAGACGAGTACCAGGGCAACCGGATGGGTAGCAGCTTGATGGACAGACCAATGGACAGGCCAGGATTAATGGGGGCAGCTCCAGAATCTAGCAGCCTTCCCCATACTTTGCTCACATACCTGGTAGGTTTCTTACATTAGGTTTAAAGTCAGCATCTTTTTTTTTTTTAATATTCATATTTATATTCAGAAAGTAATTTTACAAAATGTGTTTTTAGGATACTTTCAGGATAGAGAATGAGAGCGATGCCCAGCTGGTGCTGAAGGTGACGCAGAAACTAACAGATGTGCTGATGGAGTATCGACTCAGGAGTGTATCAGGGGTAAGGTGTTTTGAGTTGTTGCTTTTTTCTTTTTTTTTAAACAGTATCTATGCTAGAAATAATTTTGAAACCAAACACTAAAGATCAGCCTTTAAACCTTATTCGGCAAGCTGAGTACTAAAGTTATAATTTAATTGTAACTGTTTCAGCTGTGTGCACTAGGTTTCCTTTGCTCTGAAAGGTTGAGCAAAAACAAATTTCCTTTTTCTGATGTTTCGCTTGTCCCTCAGATTCAAACATTTATTTTGTGGCATCCGTTTCCTCCTCAGGGGCCCAACAGCTTATCAATGAGTTCCACAAACTTCTCCTCTTCACCCCCTAGAATGCAAAGCAGTAGCAACCGATTCTCAGGTGGCCTCTCAGGTATACATGCACCTTCTCCCAGACTTCTTATGACGGATCCATGGCTCAAATACCAAGGACTGTTAAATGAAGGACTCCAAAGGAGTGTGTGAGGCATCATTCTTTGCTGTCCACTTTTTAATAGTTTGCTCTTTTTTTACAGGTCCATCCCGGTACAATGACGGTCCGCCCAGATATTACAAATAAGAGATGCAACAAGTCTGTCTTCTCATCTTTCTGTCCTACATGCACACGGGTCATTGCTGTCCAGATGTTGATTTCATGTACTTTTTAAAAAATATATATATTTTCATGCACTGGGTTTTCCATCTTTTGCTGTCCTTGTTTTAATTATGTTTACTTCTTCAGAATATGGCAAGATTTATAACTTGGAAGGATTTACATGTCTTCTGTTGTATCCAGCAACTTTACCTGATCATTTCAGTTTAAATTTCACAGCTATTAAAAGCTATTAATGGACATAAAGATGTGTTTGTGGTTGATTTCATGTTCCCCATCAAATGGGATGGGGATCCTCTAGGTTAGGAAGTTGTATTTGAGACCCTCCTTGGGCAGTATCGGACACAAATAACTAGCTTGATTGGTTTCTTTTCATCTTGGGTGCAGGTTCTGAAAGTTCCATCTTCCATCCAACAGGGATTTTTCCATTAGCAGTTGTATTTGGTGAATAAATAAACCAACAAAGTATTTCAGGATTTATTTTAAACAATACAAATGACTTACAAACAGGAAGCAGGTATTAGAAATGCGGAATTATGTTTCATGCAAGAAATGTTGCCACAAACAGAACTGCAGTCAAAAACTTGAATGAAAAATAAAGCTTTGAACAGTGTCACACGGCTGTCCACATTAGAGCGCTGTCTAAAAATTGTCAAATTTATTTTGCCAAGATGTCCTTCATCTGCTTCATGGTAATGCAGGTCAGAAGCACCTTCGTCCCCAGAAAGTCTTTCCCGTGGAGCCTCTGAGCCAGCGCAGCAAGCTTCTTTGTCTTAAACTGAATCACGGCCTCACCGATGCCACTTCCCTCACTGTCGCGAAGTAACACAATGTTGTCCTTCTTTATTTTGTACTTGCTGAAAAGGCTTTTGATTTGATCTTTATCCACATCTGCCGGCATGTTTCTTATAAACAGGCAAGTCTTAGCTTCCAGGTCCATGTCCGCACCCAGTGACCCCTCAGGGGGAACAACTAGGCCAGATTTTCTCTTTAGATTTGGTTGTGTTCTTGGGTCTTTGGGCTTTAGATGATACTTGAGACATTTAAGATGCATTTTGCTCATCTTTTCTCTCATTGCCTCCTTTGTGATTGATGAGACCGTAATAGTATTGGAGCCTACATGGCAGCCAGTGAGATTCATTGCATAGTCAAAATCTTCAGTTCGATTAAAAATGAGAAAAGCAGTGTCTGTTCTGTTGCCTTCTTTGTCGAGCAGATGCTGTACATTTTTGTGTGGAATGGTTGCACATCCAAACAACTCTTTTATTTCGGTCTTGGTCATTGTTTTGGGCAGATTGCTTACCATAACAATGTACTCCACAGCTGGAGTTCCTGACTCACTGTCGACTTTTAGCTTTTTTGGTTCATTAGTTAGCAGCCGGTTGACGGACTTCCTCTTGGGGCGCAGTACAGAAGCAGATTTTTGCCTGTGGTTTACACTTTCTTTAAGAGGGTACTGGTGGCGTTCTTGTATCTCCTCAACATCAACAGCATCTTCACATTCCTGCAGCGCGCTATTCCATATCTTCTCACATGCTCCACGAACATCCACGCAGAAGGGGCCCAGTGATTGCTGGTTAAACTTAAGAGCAGCACATGCATCCTGCATTGTAGCAAACTTCACAAGGCAGCCATGGTTTAATCCCAACCTCACATTTACTATGGCTTCCTGTACAGTCAGCCCTTTGAAAAAATGGCAGATATCATCTTTTGTCGTTGAGGGTGGCAGACCAAAGAGCCTGACGTAGCCTGGCTGCGAGTTTAGAGTTTGTTCTGGTGTCCTCTCCTCTTTCCCTACAGCAACAGGACTGTCTGCAATGATGACATCTCGTTGGTGGGTTGACTGAAGACCTTGAAGAACAGTACAAATCCCAAGAAGAAAGGCTGCACTGGGATCAAGAGATTGTGCATCTGAAGTCTGTATATCTGCAGTACTGGGATGAACATTCTGTGCATTCACAGATAGATTTGAACTAGCAGGACTAACTGGGTATGTAGAAGAAGGTGAAAGACCTGCAGTATTATCGCGAGGCCTCGTATTTGAACACATGCGATTTACAGCTGCACGTGGTCGCAGTCTAACAGCATGCTGGGAGGCTTTCTTCTTCTCCTTTAAAACTGTCTCTAATCTGTGCTCCAGCTCTTCCATCTTGCTTATGTGCAGAGTCACCTTAGAGCCTTTGAGTACATTCCCAGTCTGCCGCATGGCCAGCTGGGCCTCTCTTTCTGTGTTGAATGCAATGAAGGCCTCTTGGAGCCTTCCTCCCACAATGCACACTCCACCATCAGGAATTCGAACAGAGCTAAAGAAAGCCCGAATATCTTCAATACCCGCCTTGGCATCCAGACCTTCCAGTCGCAGGATTATGGTCATTTTGTTGCTACCAGGTCACCAAGTTAAGAGATACCTTTTTTAAAAAAAAGTGAGAGAAAAAGAAAACGGGTGAAATGAGCCAATATATGGGCTGTGTGTTAGCATACGACCACGAAACGCACATTCAGTAAGAACACGTGTCTTGCTGGAGGAAAGCAAAAGAGAAGGCAGGAAAAATGAGGAAAAACACGTTTTCTTCTTTCCTTGAAATCCGTACAAATACTCACCACAGCTGCTCACAACAGATACTCGTTAAAAGCTGGCATGGCGGGCGTTGCCACTGCTATAAACCCGACTAAACTTTTAGTCGTGGAACCATGCTTAAAATCTCTTTTGTCCCGCCTCTCCCACTTAACCCCTTACCCATAGACTTTTTATAGACTTACCGCCACCTGCTGGAGGGGAGCGTAACTCCTGGGAGAACTGGTACGTCACTGTACATCAAAAATAATCTGCATGACATTGCCCACAGCTCTCTTTTATCCAGTGTCCTAGTTGATTCAATACAATCATGTCCTGCGAGCCTAAACATATCCCCGTTTCTATTTTTTTTTCAAATAAAAACACAGCAAAAATGGTTTCAGCAAATTACTAAAGTGCAAATGATTAAATAAAAATAGTATTTTATCGATAAAAAGCTAGAAAAAAAAAACCTTGAGTGTTGGTTTCCTAAGCTAAGAATTGATCAGTCATGAATCTGAAAATGAGTAAGCTTCAGTTATTTACCTCAACTCTCTTTGTAAGGCTTGTGCATCTCCTAATCTGCTCTCCTGTTTTAAAGCATTTCACTTAAGTCTTTAGATTTTTAAAATCTTACTTGATCACTAAGTGTTGCGTTCCCTCCTCCCCTGAGGTCTATGCCGATATATTAACATACGTAATTTGTGTAAGGAAGTGGAAATGCAAGATGCAGCTGCAGATTATGTTTCCTGTCAAAAGTCCCGTATGACTCAGACGTTAAAAAAATACTTGATGACCCAAACAAAAACAAGTAGTTACTACTTTGCAATAGGTGTATTTAATAAAATCTTGCTCTTCTGAAAATCTGGTTAGATCTACAGCTTGTTTTTATCAGTACCTAAAGCAATGGAGGTTTTCAATGTGCCTATTTGCAGTGAAATCGGTAAAAACAAACCTTATTTATTTTATTTTAAACTACCCGCTGTGGTGGCCCCTTGTGAATAAAGGAGCAGATGAAAGTAACTTTATGTTATTTAGAACAATGTAGGAGGCAAGTGTAAAAATTAAAGCTGAGTTTAAATACTTGGGGTAAAGAGAGGTAAAGAAGGGCGTCCAGACCAGACAGGGTGAAGTAGAGCAGCAAGTGTGAAAGGGGAGGTGTCAAGGTTTAGAAGACTGCAGTCAGACCTACTATGATTTATTGTACTCACAAACAGACAGGAGACCAGAGCTAAAGGTGTTAACGTGTTCACTGGGGTGGATCGGACTAGACAGAATTCGAAACTTTTACATTTAAGTACACATTTAAATAAAGTTACATCTTATATATGAAGAAAATCCACTTTATGAATTTCTAATAGAGCTAAAATAATGGTCAGATTAATACTAATTGATTTCCCCTAAAATAAAAAAGTATTTTATATAGAAATATTTTTAATATTAATATTTAATTAATATTTAATTAATTTAACTGTTTTATTTCAGGTAGTTTTTTTTTTTTTATCATTTGCGTCATTACGTCATCACGTCGCATAAAGCACTGTGGGTAAAAAAGGGAAGAACGTTGTTTACCATGGCGACGGAGACGCTACCGTTTCTCGTTATCAGACACAAAGTGCCTGTAACGTTGTTTATTTTAATGTACATCGACCTCCTGTGGTGCCAGCCGTTCACCATCCCCTTCAGGACCCCATCAGACTGCGGCGCGGAGGAGTTTTTCGATATTTCGAGTTTGTCGTGTGTGAGGTGCGGTCCAAATCAGCGGCGGAGCACAACAGGTCGGTTAACCTCACCATCATCACACCGCATCACCGGAATCGAGCAAACGACGCCACTTTGAAAATAAAAGTATCTTACCGCTGATCAAATAAAGTTTAAGTCTAACCACAAAGAAGCCAAAGTAAGCTAGGGTGCACGGTGCAAAAATAATGAGCTCAGGAGCTAGCACGCTGCTGAGATAAAGGGGAATGCACGGAGTCTGTTTGACGTTAAGTAAAGTTAGACAGCAGGTTTGAGCTGAAATATAAGTAATGCTGATCAAAGCTGATCACATGCAAATAATATTATTTCAAACAAGAGCACAAAGCAGCCAGCTGCGCTTGGAGAGCACAGGAGGACACAAACACTGCTTTCAGAGGCCTGCTTGCTGTAAGCCTTCTGACTTGTGATAATCTGAGAGGAAGCTAAATAGATGGCTCTTTTATAATTTATAAATGTACATTTTTCAAACTAATGATGGCTTCTAACATGAGTACTCCGTTTTGCCCCAGTTACCATTTGCTGTGTATTCTCAACTACTGTGGATTACTTTGATCATAAAGAAATCTTATTGTAAATTCAACCTTATTTTGTAACATATAGGTCTTCATTTTAGTTGTACTTTTTTTTCCTTCTTTCTTTTAGCTGCTCACCTTAGGGGTCACCAAAGCAGATCATCTACCGCCATCTCACTGTATCCCTTGCATTCTCCTCTGTCACATCAATCCTGCATGTCCTCTCCCATCAATAACCTCTGTGGTCATCTTTTCCTCTTAACCTGCAGCTCCACATTCGGCATTCTTTGTCAAGTGTACCCACTATCCACCATCTGTCCAAACCATCTCAGCCTTGCCTCACTAACTTTGTCTCCAACATTTTAGGTTGTAATTAAACTGTCCTAAATAAAAGATCCCGTTGCATACTTGATCCAAGATCCCAGTTATGAGAAACCTTTGTCATAATTATGAGCTGATATCCAACAGACTATGGCCAAGGATGGGCACGCTTCAGAAAGTGCCTGATATTTCTAAGAAATCTTCGGTATCAAAGTAATCCAGTACATAAATTATTACACATCTAATCCTATGTTCATAATTGACTCAGTTCAGTTTTATTTTTATATTGCCAAATTACAACTACAGTTGCCTCAAAGCAAAGTCCCTACAATACTGGAGAGAAAACCCCAGCAATCAGATGAATCCCTATTAGCAAACACTTGGCGACAATGGGAAGGAAAAACTCTCTTTTAACAGGAAAACACCTCTGTCAGAACCAGGGGTGAGGGGAAGGAGATAAGTAAAAATTAAAAATTCATATATATGTGTGTGTGTGTGTGTGTGTGTGTGTATATATATAAGCTGTCCATACCTGAGGCCTTGGAAACTGCCAAGCAAAGACTCACAGCCTTGGCCAGCCGCTTGAGGAGGTACACCAGAGAGATAGAAGGCAGGAGAATAAACCAGCTGTTCTCCACAGAACCAGCAAAGGTGTACTCTCAGTGGCAAGGGAACAATAAGAGAACAGCACCACCAAGGCTGGAGACGGAGCAATACTGGAAGAGCATATGGGAGAAGGACGCAACCCATAACGGCAAAGCTCAGTGGCTAGTGGATCTGAGGGCAGACCATAGCGACCTCCCTGAACAGGGTCCAGTAACCATCACAGTGGCAGATATCCAAGAAAGGGTCTCCAGTATGAAGAGTTGGACAGCACCAGGGCCCGACATGGTTCACGCCTACTGGCTGAAGAAGCTGACTGCACTCCACGAGCGTCTGGCAGCACAAATGAACCAGCTGCTAGTTAACGAGAGACACCCGGAATGGCTAACCGAAGGTCGGACGGTCCTGATCCCCAAGGACCCCAAGAAGGGACCGGTCCCATCCAACTACCAACCAATTACCTGCCTCAGTATTACATGGAAGCTCCTGTCAGGCATCATATCAGCTAAGATGAACAGGCACATGGGTCAATACATGAGTGGGGCACAGAAAGGGATTGGCAAGAATGCCAGAGGCGCAAAACACCAGCTACTGGTAGACAGAACAGTCAGCCGAGACTGCAAGACCAGACTGACCAACCTGTGCACTGCCTGGATTGATTACAAGAAGGCCTATGACTCAATGCCCCACAGCTGGATACTGGAATGCCTAGAATTGTACAAGATCAACAGGACCCTAAGAGCCTTCATCAGGAACTCAATGGGGATGTGACGTACAACACTAGAGGCCAACTCCAAGCCCATAGCACAAGTCACCATCAAGTGCGGGATCTACCAAGGAGATGCTCTGTCCCCACTGCTGTTCTGCATAAGCCTGAACCCCCTCAGTGAGATCATTAACAAGACTGGCTACGGATACCGACTACAGAACGGAGCAGTTGTCAGCCACCTCCTGTACATGGATGACATCAAGCTGTATGCCAAGAGTGAACAAGACATCGATTCACTGATCCACACTACCAGGCTATACAGCAATGACATTGGAATGTCGTTCGGACTGGAGAAGTGTAGTCGGATGGTAACAAAGAGAGGGAAGGTAGTCAGAACTGAGGGGATTGAACTACCAGAAGGCAACATTGCAGACATAGAGGACAGTTACAAGTACCTGGGGATCCCGAGGCGAATGGGAACCATGAAGAGGCCGCTAGAAAGGCTGCAACCACCAAATACCTGCAGAGGGTCAGGCAAGTCCTGAGGAGTCAGCTGAACGGTAAGAACAAGATCCGGGCCATCAACACCTACGCCCTGCCCGTGATCCGGTACCCTGCTGGGGTAATAGGCTGGCCAAAGGAGGAGCTAGAAGCCACTGACATCAAGACAAGAAAGCTCCTTACCATGCATGGAGGGTTTCACCCCAAGTCCAGCACCCTGAGGCTGTACGCTAAGCGGAAGGAAGGGGGGCCGGGGACTGGTGAGTGTCAGCACCACAGTCCAGGATGAGACAACGAACATCCAAGAATACATTGGGAAGATGGCCCCAACTGACCGAGTGCTCAGTGAATACCTCAGGCAGCAGAAACCCAAGAAAGAGGAGGGAGACGAGGAACCATCATGGAAGGACAGGCCCCTGCACGGTATGTACCACCGGCAGATAGAGGAGGTGGCTGATATCCAGAAATCCTACCAGTGGCTGGACAAAGCTGGACTGAAAGACAGCACAGAGGCACTAATCATGGCAGCACAAGAACAAGCTCGGAGTACAAGATCCATAGAGGCTGGGGTCTATCACACCAGGCAAGACCCCAGGTGCAGGCTGTGTAAAGATGCTCCAGAGACAATCCAGCACATAACAGCAGGGTGCAAGATGCTAGCAGGCAAGGCATACATGGAACGCCATAACCAAGTGGCGGCATAGTGTACAGGAACATCTGTGCCGAGTATAACCTCGAAGTCCCAAGGTCAAAATGGGAGATGCCCCCAAGGGTGGTGGAGAATGACCGAGCTAAGATCCTGTGGGACTTCCAGATACAGACGGACAAAATGGTGACGGCTAACCAACCGGACATAGTGGTGGTAGACAAACAGAAGAAGACGGCCGTAGTGATCGATGTAGCGGTTCCGAATGACAGCAATATCAGGAAGAAGGAACACGAGAAGCTGGAGAAATACCAAGGGCTCAGAGAAGAGCTCGAGAGGATGTGGAGGGTGAAGGTAACGGTGGTCCCCGTGGTAATCGGAGCACTAGGTGCGGTGACTCCCAAGCTAGGCGAGTGGCTCCAGCAGATCCTGGGAACAACATCGGACATCTCTGTCCAGAAGAGCGCAGTCCTGGGAACAGCTAAGATACTGCGCAGGACCCTCAAGCTCCCAGGCCTGTGGTAGAGGACCCGAGCTTGAAGGATAAACCGCCCGCAGGGGGCGTGCTGGGTGGTTTGTTTTTTTTTTGTTTTTTTTTATGTATGTATGTATATATATATATATGTATATATATATATATAACACATTTAAAACAACAACCTTTGACCAAGTTGCTGTATAATTAAGATATTTAAAAGACACAAAAACTCAAGGCATGTTGGTAAACAGAAACATGGCAAAGAGCTTATCTAATGCTTCCCCAAACTTTGTGGGTGTATGATATATGTATAGTACTGTGGAAAAGCTGACCCTCGTTTTGTTTTGTTTTTTGTATTGTCAAATGGGAAAAGATGTATTGATGTATTTTCTCTAGCCATTGCAGGAAACTAGAGGAAGAACAACCTTCCTAAGAGCCCTCTTTTATACTCATTTGTCAGGCACTTCACCTGTTCTCTCTCCTCCCATTTTTTCCCCCTTCTTTCTCTCCTCTTACCAAACACAGCTTGCTTGTTGAGGCCCATCCTAATTTTTCTCCCGTCCTCTCTGACCTCTTACCCACATAATTTAAGGCAAATTCAAGCTCACTTTATCACAATAGTTACATTTTCTTTTTTTCTATGTTGTACACCAACATGATTTGTGCCCATAATCTAGGCAAAAGTCAGGCATTAAAACCATTTTATAACTCAAACCATATTTTCTCATTCATCACATCTTTGTCAAGATGAAGCAGTGAGAAATGTTGAATGTTTTATTCCCTCCTTTTCCCAATCAGACCCTGAAACCATTGAACTCAAAGTGTGAATCCTTTCCCACAAAGTGCCAGCAGGAGCAGCATTATAGTGACACCACATAAATCAAATGTAAGAAGGAAAAAAAGCATAACAGGTAGTGCTTTCACTTTATTACACGATTGCCCAACACTTTAGTTTAACAATAACAAAAGTAACTTAACTGTGTAACTCCGGGAGCTGAACAATGTTATCACATAATAAAATTTAAAAACTGAAGAAATATTTTCTACCTGGGATGTTGTATCCTGTGTCGAGTTTTATTTTTTAACCAGCTGCGAATCAGTGGTTTCCACCCGCCGTTTGCTCTTCCTGTCATATGAAGTGAAGCTACCGAGTGCTACAGCACTTTGTTGAGTAATTTGTTTAGTTTGTGTCGCACATCTCCAGCTGCTCGTATCTCCTCCTCCTGTGCCGTCACACCCTCTATGTACTCATGCGGTGTTTTTTTGCTTCACTTGATGAAACAAGTTTGTCGTTTCCACCTTTAGTGGGGACAGTTTTCTTGGCTGTTTTTGCAAAACATGGAGGTTGTTGTTAACTAAAAATCGGCATCGGTAGCTCGCACGTGGCTCTCGCTTTCAGGCATGTCTTGGTTCGTCTCCCGTTATAGGCACCACAGAAAATAAATTAATGACGTTGCTGTAGCTGATGGTAGTTCTGTGTTCCGAATTCCTTCAATTTTCACAAGATCTCTGACACCACTGACTGAAATACCATTTGATGGGGTGGGGTTTTTTTATGATTGAATGATTCATATGTGAATCATCTAAAAATTGTCGGGTATAAGGATTACACTGAGAAAAACTGAAGAACTATTGTTCAAGGCAGCTTGTAAAAATAATTACAAGAAGATCTGGCTCCTTGGAAGCAAAATATAAAGACATGGGGGGTGCCTCAAGACTTTTGCACAGTACTTAAATTAATAGAGAACTAGACCACAGCAGATTATCTAGACTATGAAAACTCTTTGCTTTTAAAGGAATCCAGCATCAAGGACTTGGTTCTGACTTCTGATTCATACAGTGAGTGACAGTGTGATTAGGGTTAATCTTTTCACATCCGAGTGTGTTTGCCCCTCCTTAACGGCTCATCAGTGCAGTTATGCCATCACTTTCAAAGCCAACAAACAGCACAACAAATTGAAATAAGAATTTGCATATTTCTCCTCAATAATAATTTCTGATGTAGATTATCAGTTTGACACTCAGTAAGTACTTGTAGTTAGGCTTAGGGTTATGACAAAATATGACAGTCTGCTGCTCTGAATTGTTTTCATTTATTTAGCCAGGGGTGGTTTTTATGCTCCAAATGTCTTTTGGCACTTGTTGGCTGCTGATTGAAGAGCTATGCATGGATCAGTGTGGGTTTAGAAGGATACAGGACTACAGGGCTACTTAGGAGCACTGGCAGTGAAAAGTTGGATTCTCATTTCGTTGTCATTTGACCTACAGACAGCATTAAACTTAGAGGGGAAGATAAATGTTGTCCCCTTTTTTTCATTTAAAAAAAAGAAAACTCAGTAGAGGATGTGCAGATCAAAGCTTGTGAAATCACATCCTGTATCCTGTGTATTTGCTCTTTATTCTGTTTGCAGAAACTGCAGAAACAATTCCTTGAGAAAGAACAAAAACACATACAAAAAAGACTGAAGAACACGAGATACATGCAACTAAACCTGCCAATCAAGGAGGATGTGTGCCTGCCATTGTTTTGTGACACATTGTGACAGGGACACTTCCTCGCTTGGTCTTTACTTGTAAAAAAAAACGTATAAAATTCAGATCATTTTGCATGAACACAGTTCACCTACAAGAGGAGACACGAGTATGTCCTCCACCATTTAGTTTGCCTCTCTAACACCGCTAAAGAGCAATGTGATGATGACTTTTTGTATGTAGCATTTCCCTGGTTATTCTTTTTTTGCACCCTCTATTTACATCTAGTATTTTTATTACTACTAGTAAAGAACGAGAGCCTGAGGTTTCAGAATCAGAAAACTTTGCTGTCCGTTTCAAAGCAGTAGAAGTTTGCCTTAAATGTGGCTCTCAGTGTATACCAGTAAAACAGCAAAAAAAGAGAATACAAAACACAGCACAAACACCACATGAAAACACTGTTAAAACATTGTTTAAAACATTTTGGGGGGGTTGTCATTGCATTAATATGTCTGAGCTGAAAGCTATGCAACATTTCCAGTGTTCCCTCAAAGTTTAAATTGTGTTTCTTACTGTTTTCAGGACTGAGCTGTGTCTGCCAGAGTG
Organism: Oreochromis aureus; assembly: GCF_013358895.1. Classification (NCBI taxonomy): domain Eukaryota; kingdom Metazoa; phylum Chordata; class Actinopteri; order Cichliformes; family Cichlidae; genus Oreochromis; species Oreochromis aureus. The sequence continues at coordinate 19,672,688 of NC_052952.1, forward strand.
GATACAAAACTGTCACCACTGATAAAGCGTCCATTTCTTGTGAGAAATGTCTCCCAGACAAACCGGTACGTGTAGTCTTTCACTTTTTTTCCTTTTTTTAAAATTTCATGTAAGATAGTTTGTATCTTAGGTTATGTGAGCTCTTACAGTGCTCTCTGTTTTTGTTTACAGGGCGTCACAAAAGATGGGTTTGGTTGTATTCGCTGTCCAGGAGGCCTCAATAATGACGGAAAGTGCCAGTGCCCCCCTGGTGATGTCCTGGGTGAGTCACTGTTAATAGGAATGCAGTACACAGTGGTACAGTGGTTGGTACTGTCATAGAAGAAGGTAATGTGTTTGAATCTGCCATCCAGCTGGGGACCTTTCTGTGTGGAGTTTGTGTTTTCTTACTGTGCTTGTGCGAGCTCTCTCCAGCTTCATCGCACAGCCTGAAGACATGAAATGTGAATGTGCATGGTTGTCTGTGAACCTGTGTTAGCAACCTGTGCAGAGTAAATCTCCCTCTCAAACTAATAAGCAGTTGATAAATTGAATGGAAAAGCTTAATAATTGTGTATTTGCTGGATGAAAGGTTGAGTGTGGCCTGTTTTTGTTTTTCAGTGGAAAGAGGTCTCAATGGTACCCTCTTGGAAGAGGCCAGGTGTGAAACGTGCGATGAAGACAGTCCTGCTTTGTCAGTACCCAACAGGAATGGAGACAGGTACATATTTTGTCTGAATAAAATCTATTTATTTGAAGAGATTTACATCACAGACTGTACTTTGAATGAAATGGATGATTTCGCTGTTCCACTGTTGCATAGAAAGGCAGCATTAATGATTTTAAAATGTTTATCTAGACGTAGCGTTCTTTTTGTATGCACAGACATTTTTTTTACTCCTGCTAGTTCTGTCTGAGTTGTAGTAAAGTCTGCCTTGACTGCAGATCTTGTTTGTATGGTATGTGAGAAATGGAGTGATACCTAAAATTGCCTTTTAGGTGTGAGAGATGTCTGGCTGCCTACGTTAACACCTCTTGTGCATGTAAATCTCCTAACGTCCCGGTGAGTCCAGACAATCTTGACCCTTTTGCCATCTTAAATATTCCACATCATTAAATTAAGAGGCTCTGGGATTTCATCTGTGGTTATTTTGTAATTTACCTTTCTTTCTCTCTCCCCAGGGAGGAGGTTTATGTTTCCCTCCTGGTATCCTCTCCACCAATGTCAATCCTACTGTCACTTATTCTCAGTTGGTGAGTCTCCTTCTCTCTGATTTCTTGGTAAATTTTCTGATGTTTTTTTTTTCTTTCTTTCTTTCTTTCTTTTTTTTTTTTAACTCTGATCTGTTTTTCCCCTTGCAGAAGTTCAGTGTCCAGTCAGCCTGGTTCCTGGAAAACCTCTACTCCTCTTCCTCAGCTTGCTTTGTAATTCCAAGATCTTATGTATTTTATAAGTAATCCTTTATTGAAAAATCATTGAAAGCAAGTTCAAGTCACATTCCAATATTGTCATAAACAATGTCCCTACTATGTCACTTGTCACATGTGATTTTTTTAAAGCCAACCCCTGAGGTGGCTTTTAAAATACGTGTAATGTGCTGAGTTATGAGTGCTGTGTGCCGGTATTATTCTGATGTATTTATTAGTGCTGTGTAAACAAGTCGTGTTCCTACAGGGCTTCTCCAACCTGACAGCGTGTCAGGCTCTTGGAAACATGTGTGTGATGAACATGCACTCTTTCAGCAGTGCATCTACAGATGCCTGTGGACTCTTCAACACCATCTTCAGATTCATGGGTGCTCTGAGCTCAACCCAAGGCATTTCTTACTGGTAATCATGTATAAATTATGTGACCTTTCCGTAAACATGAATGAATCCTGTTGTAGTTTACCCTGAGTGAATGCTCACAACTCTTCAGGAGAGCTAATCTGCCGTGGCTTTATTACGGGGATGAACCAGGACTTGCCAGTCGCATGCAGACTGATCCTGTTCCAATTGGGTTTAGCTTCAGAGGTAAAAACAAGGTGAGTGACTGACTTTAAGCCTCTTCAAATTAAAACAGAATAGTAATAAAAAGAACTGTGAGAGAAAATAATAGCATTACATAAACATTTCTTGGCACCTTAAATTGTGATGTAAAATTAAAAAGCTAAATTTTCTTTTAATTGACTTTTTTGTTGTGTGTGTTTTTGTCAGAACACAGACTTTAGACTGCTTGCTGCTGTCTACGATGTCAGAGGAGAGTTCCTCAGATGGGAGCAAGTAGGAGGACAAAATCTGCAGGTAAAACCCATTGAATACTTACTCTACAGCACAGCCCCTTAGAAAATTAGACCTACCTGCAGAGGCTGTTAAAGAGGCAAATCCTCAAAGTGTCCAAATGTCTTTGCACCAAAAACTTGTAGTGACTTTTTAAGTTAGCACATATTATTTGAATGGGTGTAAAATGTAAAACAAAGATTAATTAATATTTACTGGCCACTTTTTTATGTACAATAAGTCAATCACATGGCAGCAGCATAGTGCATTTTGGCAGGTTGACATGGTCAAGACAACCTGCTGGAAAATAAACAGAGCATTACAATGAGAAAGAAAGGTGAAATGACTTTGAAAGCAGCATGGTTGTTGACCACAATGTACCCATCTTCTGATGGCTGCTTCCAGTAGGCTAACATGCCATATTACAAAGCCAAACTGGTTTCTTCAACATAACAACCAGTTATGGTGTTATGTGGAGGCCATTTGAGTACAGTGAACTCACTGTACTCAAATGGCCTCCACAGTCACCAGATCTCAATCCAGTAGAGCGCTTTTGGGATGTGGTGGAACCAGAGATTCACATCATGTATTATCAGCCAATACATTTGCAGCAACTGTGCGATGCTGTCATGTCAATATGGACCAAAATCTCTGCGGGATGATTCCAGCACCTTGTCGAATTTGTGCCATGAAGAATTAAGACTGTTTAAAGTGTCCAGTGAATGTAAATTGTAATTGTAAATTGGGACATTTTGTGAGTTTATTATTAATAAGAAAACGAAACAGTGAATATTTCCCTTTTAATGTTGGTTTTTGTTTATCTGTAAAGACGTCTAATTGTATTGCAGATTGTTGTCTTGCGATGTATTGAGTGTAACAGAATCACTGTGTCATGATGTTATCCTTTACATGAAGTATTCCGATAGTTTTGTTAACTTTTTCTGTGATTCCCACTTAAGTAAAAGAGTTTTTCCATGTTAAGCATGTTGTCTTCTTCCCCTCCTCGCTCTTTTAGCTTTGTCCACAGCCAAAAACCAAACAGGCAGCAGCCTTCAGCTTTGGGACAGCTTACAAAGAAAGTGTGAGTTTCTTTTATTTCACTTGACTCAGAGAAATAATACATACTCTCTAAAATGCTGAGTGGTAATATAAGCTGTCTCTGTGTCCGCAGTGTGTTCTCTCAGTAGCACAGCTGTTTGCCACCCACCCCGAACCGTTGTTCTATGACGTCTTCCTGGACCTCGGTGGAGGAGCAAACACAAAACTTCTACCCCTGCCCACACTGATCCAGAACCAGCAATACAATGGACGATTCATCAACCAAGGTTGGATTTATATAGACTGTTGTGAAAAAGCATTTGCCCCCTTACAAACACTTACATGTTTCCGATCATCAAGCAAAATTTAATCAAAGGTAGACAGAGTAAATACAAAATTAAGTTTTTAAATGATGGTTTATTAAAGGGGAAAAAAAGCTATCCAACCTTACTTGGCACTGTGTCAGAATTATTTTGTGTTTACTCAGGTTATCTTCTTCTGATTAAAATTTGTTTGATGACCTGAAACACATAAGTGTAACAAATATGCAACAAAAAATAAGAAGGAGGGGGGTAAATTCTTTTTCACAGCTATAAGTGTGTTTTTGCTTGCATTCCTTAGAAAAATTTTGTTTTTATACAGAGAGCATGAACAACTGGTACTTCTCTCGACGAATGTTTCTCGTCGACACCCTGAGCGGAAGAGAAAAGAGCACAAGTTCTCAGCCTAAAGTCATCCGTGTAGCCAGCAGTGTTAAAATAAGGTAGGCTTCCGCTGTGGAAATAAGGAAACTCATGTTCTTTATAAGTTCTTACTGATGGTTTTGCTGGTGTTGATGAGACGTGTTTGGTAGGTTTCAGTTGGTTCCACGAACCCAGGAAGGGAAGGTGTTCCCCCCTCTAATGACTGTGACCTACACAGATGTTCTCATCACAGATCTCAACGCTCAAACTGTGGCTGTGAGTGTATTGCACACTCACAGATTGTTGAGGACCTCCGACATAATTATGCTTCAGTTTAAAGCTTAATTTTGACGATTACACCTAATTCCTTGATCTCAGTTGTTAAGTTTGACTAAATTAGTTGATTTGTTTATCTCAAAGCAAGTTTTTGAGTGTTTGCACTGAATTAATTTGTGTTCTTCTAGACAACCTTTGCTGTAGAGTATGAGATGGATCAGAGTGAGGCTCGCTTAAAGACAGATGTGAGTAAAAGTTTGAAAGAAATGTTGATGAAACATAGAGGAGGAGTTCTTGTACGCGGCTGCTGTTACAGCACAAAGCGATGCAGGATCAACTCTGATTTTTTTTTGTGCTTAGATTGCTCTGGGTGTGTTGGGTGGGGTGGCCGTGCTCTACTCCCTGCTGAAGACCATCAGCTGGAAGAGGAGGATTGCATCTTCCCTCATTGATCTGGAGGTACGGTGCCTTTATCGTTTAATCTACTTCAGAACTATCTGTTGCTGTAACCACATGAAGTAATGTTGGTTTCTCCTGTCTTGCTTCAGACAATGGTGAAGTTTCTGTTGTTTTATGCTGGTGACCTGGCCAATGTTTTCTTTGCTGTCACTGTGGGAACTGGACTCTACTGGCTTATCTTTTACAAGGTATGTCTCATTCCCTTAAACAGCAAGTCTTTCTTTTATAGGATTATTTTATATTCTTGTGAGCTCTTTAATATGAATGTCAATGTCTCCTTTCTCTAGTTTTTTTCCACTTCAGTCTTTTTGCATGGCTTTTAACAGCTTTTCTTTTCTTCTCTCCACTCTTTAGACATTAAAGGCGAGTCTTTTTCCTCCTCTACCTTTCCTTATCAGCACTGTTAATATTTAGATGTAGTGATTGCTGGCTGCTTTCTGGTACTTATTTGGGTCTGTGTCTGCTTAGGCCCAACGGTTTGTGTCAGTCCTGTTACCACTGCCGGCTCAGGAGGAGCAGTTTGTGACATACATCGGCTGCGCCTTTGCTCTAAAGGTTAGATACCAGCTGAGCAGATATAACAATGAGCAGTATCCTTGCTGAAAACTAGATGGTAGGCTTCAACCTGGAATACTGAAAATGTGTTATTTGGTGTGATTGTGTCCAGGCTGTCCAGTTTCTCCATAAGCTGGCCCTGCAGGTGACGGTTGATATATTTCTCATTGACTGGGAGAGGCCACGAACTAAAACTAACAGATCTGTGCCAGGTATCAACATGCTTACTTTTAGCTTCATAAGTGGTAAATGACTAGTTGCTTAAAATAATTCTCCACATTGACTACTGTTTCAGTGAGTGGCGAGTCGAAACATGACACCTCGCCGGTCAGCATCTGGAGGACTTATTTTGTGGCCAATGAATGGAACGAGATTCAGACCATCCGCAAGATCAGTCCGACTTTTCAGATCATGGCTGTGCTTTTCTTCCTTGAGGTACATCTCCCACAATTATGGACCCTTAGTTCATTTTGCAGCTTTTGCTACATTTCAAATTCTTCTTGCTGACATGCCATCCTGCCTTATCTAGGTGCTGGGCTTCTCTAACCTGGCCTTGAGGGACCCCTGGTCAAATTTACAGCGATCTCCCGAAGAATACACCCCCTCATACAGCCTGACGCTGCGCTATGGTGTGGCAGCCACACTGTGGCTGTGCATTGGACTTCTGCAGGTGCACAGCCTCCATTTGCTCACTTAACTTTTCTTTCCTTCACAATCCATTTTCACCTCGTTCTTTCATAACATATGAGTGAAATGTACCCCTATGAACCCCTTGTAAAAGATGTCCTTTAAACCCTACAGGTGATTTTCTTCACTGTGTTTTATGCACACTTTGTGGAGGACAAAATCCGTCAGTTTGTAGATCTCTGCTCAGTCAGTAATGTAAGTAGCGCGCATTACATGAAACCATTTTTCCTGTCTTTATGGCTTGGATAAACATTTTTCTTTCTTTTTTTCTGTGCAGATTTCTGTGTTTATCTTATCATATCGCTGCTTTGGCTACTACATTCATGGCCGTTCAGTTCATGGACATGCAGATACAAACATGGAGGAAATGAACAACAATTTGAGGAGAGAAGCCGTATGTACACCAACAGGCTTTTAGTCTACTTCTCACTAGTGTCTTCAGCTGACTTATGTGATTTTATTTATTATTTATTTTTTATTTTTTTAAGGAGTCACTGTGTGCTCAGAGGGGTTTACTCCCCAACACGGAAGTCCAGACCTTTCAGGTGTCTCTTACCGGCCGTCTGGGGTTGCAGTATAAAAGGATACAGGAATCAATCAGCAGGGTAAGTCCTGACCACGGTCATGTCTGCACCTCAGCTATGAATGGTCTGTTTAATGGTACTGTTTGTCTGCAGACTGATCAGTACAGCTGCCCAGCCCTCTAATAAGAGAGAAGAAAATGTGTTTAAAGCAGTTGTCTGAATTGAACTTGACAGACAGCCATGGATTTACTTTTATTTGGCTTCTTTTCTTTGCATATCTTTGCATATCACTGCACAGTGTTCTGGTAGAAATTGGTTTTACACAAATCGTATAAAATGTGGTTCCCAGGGTTGAAAACTGAAGCCAACTTTAAGCTTGCATTCTTTTTTAAGGCCACCAGAGGGTGAGAGATGTGGTTGTAAAAAGTTTATGGGAAATAGACCCTCCGTCCAAACCTCCCTAAACACTTTCCTGTTCACTTTTAAGGTCTCAGTCACTGACTTCAGGTCATACTGACTAAAACATTCAGTGTGTTTTGTATCTTTGAGTCATTCTAAGTTTCAGGAAGGGTGTTTTATGTCTGTGAAGGCTCTCAGTCATCCAGGACATTGTGGTCTAAGGAGCTTGAAAAGGAAAGCGTCTGGACTTCTTTAAGTTGCTTGAAGACGTTTCACCTCTCATCCGAGAAGCTTCTTCAGTTCTAAGGGTCAAATGGTGGAGAGTCCCAGATTTAAGCCCTGTGGGAGTTTCCCCCCAAGAGGGGCAATGGACCCCCTAATGATCCTCTACCTAATCACATGAGCCAAGGTGTGAAAACAGTGGCTCTTCTAACGTAGAAGAGCCACCTCCACGGGACAAGACTCGGTGGTCCATCTGCATCTAAAGGACAAAGGTCACTCTTTCGAGGATGCCAATGTTCGCATTTTGCACAGAGAAGACAGATGGTTTGAAAGAGGAGTGAAAGAAGCCATCTTATGTCCACTGTGAATGACCATCTTTGAACAGAGGTGGTGGTTTACGACACCAACTGTCTGCCATCTATAATCCAGTTCTGAGATCCCTTCCCAGGCGCCTTAACGCCCACTCACATCCTGGGCCGTTTGACCTCAGGAAATCACATGATAGGGTGGGAGGAGTTTTCGCAATGAGCTCACCCGAAACCTTGGCTGATTGTGACCTACACCCGTTTTCATACCTTGGCTTAAATCTGGGACTCTCCACCATTCGACCCTAGAACTAAAGAAGCTTCTCAGATGAGAGGTGAAACGCCTTCAAGCAACTTAAAGAAGTCCAGGCGCTTTTCTTTCCAAGCTCCTAAGAAGAAGAGTGTTTTAGCATTGACAGTGAGCTGGAAATGACAAGTCGTTAACCAATGAGCATCCGATTTAATAGTCAGATCCACCCCTCACTCGCCACATCTGATTTCAAAACACCAAGATGGCAACAGGACTCCCCAAACAAGTGGGCGACATCACGGTTAGCTACGCCCGTGTTTTATACTGTCTGTGGTGTTGCATTAAACTATCACACGGACTAATTTTAGCTTCAGGTGATGTCTTTGCAGTACAACTCATAAACATTTTGGATTTGAAGTCAAAGCAGTGGTTTTCTTGTTTTTTTTTCTCAGAGCTTTTATCAGTTTGGTAACTTTTATTTATAAGTGCCTTTAACGGAGTTGATTGTGTCCTGTCCTCCAGAGGAACCAGCCATCACGGCTAACAGACGCATCCGCGCTCAGCTCGCTCGAGCCACACTTCAAAGCTTACCAGGCCATGAACCACTTCCTGGGATCTGTTATTGACCATGTTAGTACAAACACTCAAGAATAAACTCACTCAGCAAACTAAAAGCAGCAGAGTTTGATCTGACCTGATTCTGTTAGAACAGTTTGCTTATTTCTGTCTTATGTCGTATCATTTAAAAAGGCCCACTCTGACATGGACTACATAGTGAAGGACAAGCTGATGTTTGAGAATGTCATAGGGATGGAGTTCCTTGAACCCACTGAGAAGAGCATCTTTTACAATGGTGATGGTCTGGGCCAGAGTACATTTCAGTTTGTTTGTCTCCGCCTACGTGTGTGTACATGATGTCTGTTTGCACTTCTCGTGGCAGATGAGGCGCACACCTTCAGTAACGTGCTGTATTATGGAAACGAGGCCACACTGCTGATCTTTGACACCTTGTTCTTCTGTGTCGTCGACCTTGGATCCCAGAGTTTCGTGCTTGCAGCTGTGCTTACATACGTGCAGCAAGTGGTCAGTATTTGTTGTCTGTACTGCATGTTCTCAGCACTGCCTAAAAAGTACTCGCAGTAATCAACCATCTCGTTCTTTACAGATATTTCGCTTTTTGCGTAACAGTTTGGGAAGGAAGAACCTCGCCAACAAGACTCTGGTGGACGAGAGGTTCCTAATTTAAAATTTGTCGCTAAATAGTTGATATCATCTTTGTTAATTAGCTGCATTTCTTTCACAGATGTTTACTGTTTACAGATTCTGTCCTTTTTTGGACTTCTTTTAATAAGTGGTTCTGTAATAAGTGGTTTTCACTGCAGATTTTGATGTAAATATTCAAATTTTTTGACATATTTTTGATGTTTTTGTATTGATTAAATGTTTTTATGACATGAAAATCATCTTGTTCTGACATTGTTTTTATTTTATTTTATTTATTAGGTAAAGAATAGTACGTATCCAGTAGCTATATAAACAAAGGATGATGTGCATGCTCATATTCTTTTGAACCCAATATTATTTATAACACAATATATTTAACATCTCTGGGTATGTTGGTGGAAATTTGTTGACAGTAAGCAACACTATTACATGTCACCATTGGATTTTAGATGAATCAAACATGCTCATAGATTTAAAAAATCAGTCTGCTTATTTTATTCCATTAGAAATATATGTTTGTGGGGGGGGTTTGTTTTATTTTGTTCATACAGTGGCTTGCAAAATATTCGGCCCCCTTGAATTTTTCCACATTTTGTCACATTACAGCCACAAACATGAATCGATTTTATTGGAATTCCACGTGAAAGACCAATACAAAGTGATGTACATGTGAGAAGTGGAACGAAAATCATACATGATTCCAAACATTTTTTTACAAATAAATAACTGAAAAGTGGGGTGTGCGTCATTATTCAGCCCCCTGAGTCAATACTTTGTAGAACCACCTTTTGCTGCAATTCCAGCTGCCAGTCTTTTAGGGTATGTCTCTACCAGCTTTGCACATCTAGAGACTGAAATCCTTGCCCATTCTTCTTTGCAAGACAGCTCCAGCTCAGTCAGATTAGGTGGACAGCGTTTGTGAACAGCAGTTTTCAGATCTTGCCACAGATTCTCGATTGGATTTAGATCTGGACTTTGACTGGGCCATTCTAACACATGGGTATGTTTTGTTTTAAACCATTCCATTGTTGCCCTGGCTTTATGTTTAGGGTCGTTGTCCTGCTGGAAGGTGAACCTCTGCCCCAGTCTCAAGTCTTTTGCAGACTCCAAGAGGTTTTCTTCCAAGATTGCCCTGTATTTGGCTCCATCCATCTTCCCATCAGCTCTGACCAGCTTCCCTGTCCCTGCTGAAGAGAAGCACCCCCAGAGCATGATGCTGCCACCACCATATTTGACAGTGGGGATGGTGTGTTCAGAGTGATGTGCAGTGTTAGTTTTCCGCCACACATAGTGTTTTGCATTTTGGCCAAAAAGTTCCATTTTGGTCTCATCTGAGCAGAGCACCTTCTTCCACATGTTTGCTGTGTCCCCCACATGACTTGTGGCAAACTGCAAACGGGACTTCTTATGGTTTTCTGTTAACAATGGCTTTCTTCTTGCCACTCTTCAATAAAGGCCAACTTTGTGCAGTGCACGACTAATAGTTGTCCTATGGACAGATTCCCCCACCTGAGCTGTAGATCTCTGCAGCTCGTCCAGAGTCACCATGGGCCTCTTGGCTGCATTTCTGATCAGCGCTCTCCTTGTTCGGCCTGTGAGTTTAGGTGGATGGCCTTGTCTTGGTAGGTTTACAGTTGTGCCATACTCCTTCCATTTCTGAATGATCGCTTGAACAGTGCTCCGTGGGATGTTCAAGGCTTGGGAAATCTTTTTGTAGCCTAAGCCTGCTTTAAATTTCTCAATAACTTTATCCCTGACCTGTCTGGTGTCTAAATCCAATCGACAATCTGTGGCAAGATCTGAAAACTGCTGTTCACAAACGCTGTCCACCTAATCTGACTGAGCTGGAGCTGTTTTGCAAAGACGAATGGGCAAGAATTTCAGTCTCTAGATGTGCAAAGCTGGTAGAGACATACCCTAAAAGACTGGCAGCTGGAATTGCAGCAAAAGGTGGTTCTACAAAGTATTGACTCAGGGGGCTGAATAATTACGCACACCCCACTTTTCAGTTATTTATTTGTAAAAAATGTTTGGAATCATGTATGATTTTCGTTCCACTTCTCACGTGTACACCACTTTGTATTGGTCTTTCACCTGGAATTCCAATAAAATTGATTCATGTTTGTGGCTGTAATGTGACAAAATGTGGAAAAGTTCAAGGGGGCCGAATACTTTTGCAAGCCACTGTATGTATAGATATGTAAATCCAAACAGAATTTTAATTGAGTAGCAGAAAAACACTGGACAGCATGAAAATGTTATTATCTTTTATTTTTATTTCTCTCTGTCTTGGTTTTCTTTCTTGACTGTGTGCCTTTTAATGCAGATGCTTTACTGAAATACCTCTGGCTCTGTTACCTCAGGCATAGTGGGGAACGTTCTTGTTGCTTTTTGCTGTTGCATATTCCAAATCCGGCTCGCTACCAGTGCACTGTTCATGCTACCATGGTATGGTATTGCATTAGTACACATGGCGTGGTTACATCTGTGAAGACACCATCAATGATGAACGGTGTAACTCCTACAAAGAGGTTTGGTGCATTGAAAAAAATTTGGGACATATTTCGGCAAGGTAATGCTTAACTGCACTGCATGATTCACGATATTGTGGTTCCATAGGTTAACTGACTAAACTGGCCTGCCTGGATTCCAGACTTGCGAAGACATTAGAACACCTCCAAGCTACTGAACTCAAGAAAAAATATTAATAATTTTCTTTCAATACTACAGAAACTGGGCTCATTAATACACAAAGTGTTCTTAAAAGAAGAAGCAGTGCAGTGCGGTGCTAAATAGACCACATCCTATTTTTTAAAAACATCTTGCTGACATCAAATTTAAATCCATCCATAGCCCAACCAAGGTAGCCCATCTGCTTCAAGGTTCAACATACCGTGGATTCAAAGATCCTTATCTGCATACCTTGGTCATAACATAAGGCTTCCTATCAGCTCAAACCGGACTGTCCAGTCTCCTGTGACATCAACAAAGCATTTTCACCTAGTGAACTGGATGTTTTCTGTTTTTTGGACCACTCGCTGTGAAACCTGAAGAAGTGTGGCACCAACAGCCATTCTACTTTCAAAGTCACTTAAATCACTGTTCATCCCCACTCTGATACTCCATTTGAACTTCTGCAGTTCGTTTTGATCATGTCTACATGCCTAAATGCTTTGAGTTGCTGCCACTTGATTGCCTGAGTGGATATTTAGAAGAATAAGAGGAACAGATGTACTTAACAAATCTTTTTTTTCTGGTTTATTTTAAGACTATTTTATCCTTCAGATGACAAATTGTAAATTCAGAAACAAAATAAAAATTATAAATGTACAGATTATAAAATTGTTTATTAGATTATAAAAATACATATACTAAAAACTAAAAAGCGGATAGCTTTTCTTGGGTCACACAGCAGATCTGATAGAAGCGGGGCTTTAAAAAGCACATCGACTTTGTGCATGTGGCTGTGCTTCGACGTCATCACGTCTGCCAGCCCTTAGCCAATCAGGGTTCACTCCACCGGGCGGCGCTCCCGAATGATACACAGAGGGGTCGGCGTAAAGCCATGAGCTCACATAACTTCTTTACATCCGCTGGTTGAGGTAAGCCATAACTTTGCACCTCGTTTGCAATTTTTCACTCTCGCAGGTTAAGATGCGGTGAAGTCCGGAGGATTTTTCCCGGGTGTAGTCGCGTCTTATGTAAGCAAACAGTATCCAGTTTGGTGGGTGTAACCTGGACACCACTAGCAGCCGTTAGCATGAATTTGGCTACTGTACCCATTTAATTAACCTTATTTGAGTTGTTTAACAGCTTTCCTGTTCCTATTTTATTGTCATGTTGTGGTTCTGAGACTGCGCTTTCATGTTTTTAGTCCGGCTCCTCCGATACTGGCTGGTTGGTTTATAGACCTGCTTTGCAACTAGCAAGGAAAGGCTAGTGATGTCAACAAACATGGCAACTTTGTTGCAGAGATCCGAGCTGGGACGGGCCCTCAGTGGTCTGTGTGCCTCACACACAGTTTGGGCTTTCTCCATATGGGGTCAGCCTGCAAGACGCTGTCACTGTAAGGAGTACGTTTTTACCGGAGCATCCATCACCTTTGTTGCTCCATCACTGTCCGCACACTTTAAGAGTTTTTCCACATTTTCAGGGTCTGTAGATATAACAGGCGAAACATAGAGCGAAAACGTCTTTTTAGGAGCTGGTAATTTTATTTTTAAAGTTCTGTCGCTATTTTACTTCCGTAATGCAGGTCTTTTTTCCTTTCTTTTCTTTTTTTTAGACTAGTGGAAAGAAAACGCTCAAAGTACACATTTGCTCGTTTATTTCTATTAAGGTTTGACTGCTGTAAGTGTATGCACACTGCCTTACTTGCATATCTGGATATGTAGCTTCTGACCATTTGAAATACATAAAGATATCTTACTATTTTCAGAATCAGCTGAGTAAGTTTCATATCTGTTGGTTTCTCTTTTCACCCTGTTCTCGTGACTCGTCTTAAATTGTGAAATGAGGGCAGATTGCATGAACAGTTGCAGTGAGGATCCATTTCACTGGGTCATCCTGACCAGTCAGAGCATTATTCAAGAACTAAATGTCAGGGGCGAGTTACTGCCAGAGCTATTTTTAACAGTCAGTGTGCAGAGCTGCTGACCTATAGAGAAGAGTGCAGAGTACAACTCACGCCAGATGTCGTCTCCAGTGGTGCTATCTCTAATCCAGGTTTTTGTCAATATTTCAGGACAGAAATGGTTAAACCTCGTCAAACTATGTAAACGAAACTAAGACACTGCTATTATTTCGAGGCTCTAGACTGCCCCTATCTGAGATTATGGGACATAATGACTGTAAAAATATCGTTGAGGGTTGACATTTCTTCTCTGAATATTCAACACAGTGTTCATGCAAATGTAATTTATGAATAAGGGCAATTTTGTTGAGAGTATGCACTCACCAGAGCCACTTTATTAGGTACACATTGCTAGTGCTGGGTTGGACCTCCTTTTTGCCTTCAGAACTGTCTTAACTCTTTGTGGCTCAGATTCAACAAGGTGCCTGAAACATTTGTCAGAGATTTTGGTCCATATTGACACAATGGCATCAGACTATTACTGCAGATTGGTCACCTGCACATCCATGATGTGAATCTCTGGTTTCACCACATCAAAAATTGCTCAATTTGATTGAGATCTGGTGACTGTGAAGGCTATTTGAGTGCAATGAACGTGGTGTCTTATCCTGCTGGAGGCAGCCATCAGAAGATGGTACACTGTGGTCATAAAGGGATGCATATGATCAGCAACAATACTCAAGTAGGTTGCTGCGTTTTATCAATGTTCATGTGGTACTGAAGGGTCCAAGGTGTGCAAAGAAAACATCCCCCACACCACAAGGAGCATTCATTAATACAAGCCAGCATGAGTCCGTGTGAATTTTTCAGTTTCCTGTTACTAGCTGACCAGAGGGACACCTGGTGTGGTCTTCTGTTGCTGTAGCCCATCTGCTTCAAGGTTTGATATATTTCGTGTATTCAGAGATGCTCTTCTGCATACCTTAGTGATTATTTGAGTTACTGTTGCCTTCCGATCAGATCAAAGCAGTCTGGTGATACTCTTCTGACCTCTGGCATTGATGCCTTTTCACCCACTCACTTTTTCACCTACTTTTTTCAGACCTTTGGCTGTAAGCCCTAGATATGCCTGTTTGGTAGAATCCCAGTAGATCTGTAGTTTCTGAAATACTCAAAACCATCCCTTTGGCACCAACAACCATGCCACATATCATGTCACTGAAATCACCTTTCTTCCCCATTCTGATGCTTGGTTCAAACTTCTGAAGGTCATATAAGAAGTTTGAAGGTCGTGAGTAGTGAGTTGCTGCCATGTGATCGTCTGATTGAATAGTTGTACCTAATAAAGTGACCAGCCTCATAAATGTATTTGCTTCAAGTTGAGGCTTTGTGGTATTGCACTACTGTGACACATTATGCAGCAAGGACCTTCTGTTTGTCTGTCTTCCTTTTATTGTTTCAAACAATGAAGGACTTCTTCATCCAGTATGTAGTTGGTCAGCATGCTGTGTGTTTAAGTGCTAAAGAAAGGGCGATACAGAGATCTCAACTATTTAAAGATCCCCTCCTCAACACAAGTATTCCTGAGCACAGAAGTATTGAAATTCATGTATTTCTACTAAATATTAACCATATATTGCTATTCCATCGCTGCCACTCATCTTTACATGGATCCCTTACTTTGATCTATTCTGTTTCACAGTAATGTTGGGCTCAAAGTTTCCAGTACAGCAAGCAGTTAATCAACAGCCCAACTTCTAACCAGCGAACTGATTTAATCTGAATTGCCCACAGGCAAAATATGTGAATGGTCACTGCAGGAGTCAGGTTTAAAGGATTTGTCTGAACATTAACTTTCAAGTATCATGACGGCAGTTACTGTGGAAAAACTATTTTTACGTTATTCTGTCATAAAGCTTACGAGCAGCTGCAAAACCTCGTCACATCATCCCAGTTTGTTTGCACATTGTTTGCTTAATGGTCTATGCCAGGAACACTCTGCCCCTCTTCTGATGAATGCAGCTTAAAAAAAAAAAAAAGGGACCTCCATCTGCTGCTCTCTGACCTCTGTACCTCTTCGATAGGTGTGGTTACATCAGCGCTGCAGAGTGTGTGTATGTGTGCGCGCCTGCCTGCAGGGCACCGTCAGCCATGCCTGTGACATCTCAGCTGCTCAGGGCTTTGCCTCGCTCCAAGGTCTTGGCCTCCAGTCTGTTACCATGCCAACAACACCAGTCCCAGTTTGGGCCTGTAGCTCACCTACCTGCCTCAAGACAGTCGTCCCACATGTGGCAACGACGCCAGCCATCAAGAAGTTACCAAACATCCTCAGTTCTCCACAGCTACATCCTCACCCCTCCACAGGTCAACTCCATTCTCAAAGCCAACGAGTACAGCTTTAAGGTTTGTTGGGTTGTAGATAAAATGCATCTTGCCATCCATAGTAGCCTTGCTGTAGTTTGTTATTCATGCTGTGATCCCAGGTGCCAGAGTTTGATGGGAAAAATGTGTCTTCGGTGATGGGTTTCGAAAGTAATCAGCTGCCAGCCAACGCTCCCATCGAAGATCGCCGTAGCGCAGCCACGTGCCTGCAGACGCGAGGGATGCTGCTCGGTGTGTTCGACGGCCACGCTGGCTGCGCCTGTGCACAGGTAAACTGAGACACTTAGCCTGTGTGTCATTTTAACTGGTTATCTTACTTTTCTCCAGCAGCGTAGCTTGGACTCAAACTCAAACCTTACTACTTTTTCTTTCTTGTTTTTCTTGGCAGACCCTCATTTTTTTTTTCATCAAACTTTATCCAGAAAGTTGATTATTTAGCTTGTATTGAATTTCATATTGAAATCATCATGGGCATGAATCTCATTGTGATATTGCTCAGACATTTCAGATTGAGTAAAAAACCTCATAATTGTCGATAATTTGTGGTTTATTTTTCCTCAGTGACATTTATTGTCACTAGCTCTGACACAGTTATCCTGCATAGCATTTTAACTGATTAGCTTTCTTTGCTCTAAAGACGTAGCTTGCAAATCAAAACGATTGTGATTGATTGAGGAATTAAAAGAATTTTTTTTTTTTTTTGGGGTGCAATCTGCAAACTAACAGTGTGTAAATATTTCATTATGTGCAAATATTTGAAAGGTTGCACAGCTGTTGGGGCACGATGCACCTTTCTGTGTTATGTTTGCCACTGTGCGTCTTTATGCAGTTGTACTGTTTCCTGTGCAACAAACTCTTCTCTGCAGGGGCTGAGTGAGAGGTTGTTTTACTACATAGCAGTGTCACTGCTGCCCCACGACACTCTGTGTGAGCTTGAGGCAGCGGTGGAGGCCGGCAGGGCTCTCAGTCCCATCCTGCAGTGGCACAAACACCCCAACGACTACTTCAGTAGGGAGGCTCAGAGGCTCTACTTCAACAGCCTTCGAACCTACTGGCAGGAATTAATCGATCTAACCAGGTGAGGAATGTGAAAGTCAGCAGAATACACGCTGCTACGTCTAAAGGCCACTGTGTCAAAAAACAAACAAACAAACAAAGAACCCCACCCCCCACCCCGGGTGTTTTGTATTCAAATGAGAGCAATTTGTTTCTCAAACTTTCTCAAGCAGCCTCTGCTGGACTGAGCTCAGCGTTTGCCTCACAAATGTGTGTTCATTGCATGGGTTTCCACTGGGTACATCTAATCAGATCATCACACAGCAGCAGCTAAGTGCATTTAAGCATTGTAGACATGGTCAAGACGACCGCCCAGTGGTGTCAGATAGTAACAGAAAACTGAGGATTCAGTTTGCATGGGTTCACCAAAACTGAACAAAAGAAGCTTTGAGTCTCAATTTCTGCTGTGACATTTTGGATGACAGGGTCTGAATTTGATGTAAACAGCATAAAAGCACAGATCCATCCTGCTGTTTATCAGCAGTTTAGGCTGTTGATGGTGTAATAGTGTAGGGGAAATGTTCTTGGCACAGTTTGGCCCCCTTAGCATGAACATCATTTAAATTTTGCAGCCTACCCGAGGAGTCATAGTGGCCTGCATCTTCTGTTGTCTTCGAGGTGTACCTAATAAAATGTCCAGTTAATGCATGATGTTTATAAAAGCATTCTTTGTCTTTTAGCCTATCCAGTATGTCAAAAGCATTAGTAGACCCTCATCTGTTCTGATTCAGAGAAGTGTAATTTTTCTCCCCAGTGTTTGGCCTTGGCAAACATTTCCTTCTTTCTTATTTTATTTTCATCTTTACCTGGTAGCAGCACACCCACACCAACACAGGCCTGTGTGTTGTTTTGCAGGTAGTGCTGTTTTTGGTCTCTGTTCTCGACCTGTGCCTTCTGCTTTATCCGATTCACTCAATTGTTCTCCCTGTTTTCAGCCCAGGTGACGTTCCGGACACCCGTGAGGCGTTGCTGAATGCCTTCAAGAGGCTCGACAATGATATTTCACTGGAAGCTCAGGTATGAACTGTAAAAAATCCAAGGTGTGCCTTGTGAACATGCTAATACAGTTTAGTGTGACTAGTTTATGTTCCAAGTTTTCTCAGTTTTACTTTAAGGAGACAAACTTGGGAGCTCTAAATCAACTCGCAGTCAGTGGAGAGTGGGAGTGTCATCGATTCATTTTGATCATTAGAGTATTTTCTGGCCTTTTATCATCTCCCTGATTTACTTTCCGTGTCTGATATTATTGCAGGTTCATTATAAAACTTGCAGTTGTTATTCTGCCAGTTTGATCTTGGCTGCAGTTGTAGCCCAGGGGCCCGTTCTTCGTACCTCGCTAAGTAAGTTAGCCGGATTTGAATGTTGACGATTTCGCGTGATCTTGGATCGTTCGGTTCTCCGAAGCTCATCTGGGACTTGCTGTCATAGCAACAGATCCGTAAGCGTAAACCTGCTCGGGAGCAGGTTTACTTTATGTAAACAGGATTAGATCGCGGCCACTCAGGTATGTCCGCTTCATTTATACGAAAGCAACAGCGATATTTCTCCACTGTTTTTCCATAAATAAATATCATCAATGTAACTAAAGATAATGCAGCATTTGATTCTTTTATTGATTTCATACAGATACATACAGGTCATTTCCGAAATAAAGGGAAATGTACTATTAATCATTCTATGTCATGTAGTAGATTATGTCAGATGTAACTCATATTTTAGGGTAGTAATAGTAAATTACTACGTGCAATCAAGATGAGGGACCACGACTATAAAAGCGAAGGTGGATTTGGGAAGTCTGTCGCAGCCATGTCCTGTCCATTTGTACGGGAGCAACCCATTGCGGAAGGTGCAAGATTGATAAGGAGAGTTTTCAGAATTCAGCGTATATTGCGGGATAGACAGGATCCTTTAGCTCAGCGCGACAGTGTGCTCATAGAGAGATATCGATTTTCCCGTGAGGGTATTATTTACTTTTTCTCTCTCTCTCTCTCTCTCTCTCTCTCTCTCTCTCTCTCTCTCTCTCTCTCTCTCTCTCTCTCTCTCTCTCTCTCGATATATAGATATATATATATATCTCCCAACTTACTGTGAATGCTTCAGTCACCCCTTGCATGGGAACAGGTAGAAGTGATGGAGTGTTATGTAAAACTACACAAAAAACCCCACAATGTCATTAAATGTCACAGTACAAAAAGCATTTTAATTAAGGCAACAACCAAATATTTTACATTGTACAAATAGCACCAGTTATGAAGGTGCTGCTACTGCACCCCGGCTGCTGGTCTAAGGAAGAGCTGCCCCCAGGGATGCCCTCAACAATGGGTCTGGTGGCATTCAACCCTAGGGCCAGCTCCTACCCTTTTCTTGGTTGCTGTTATAAACAAACAGATTATTCCAGGGTCTCTTTTCAGGAGACTAAAAGCAATATAAGTGATAAATATTACCATTCTGTAGAATATTCTTATATTTCACTTTTACTTGTTCCCATGTTCTAGTGGGTCCTGTTGTGGCTCTAATGTGAAAGAGGATATGATGTAATATAATATAATGTGGTATAATATAATATCACATGATATAATGTAATATCATGGATCACTTACGAGTTTGATTTGTCAGCAACTTTCTGCCAGCCCTCTCTCCTTGCTTTTGCAGCCTTTGCAGTGTTCCCCTGCGTTTTAATTAAACTCTGAAACTCCTGATATCCCTCAATCAAGAGTTCTTGGTCTGCTGCCGTGAAATACTGAGCGCGCTCCTTCGACATCTTCGCCGACCAATCACAGGGTTGCCGATCAATGTTTCTACTATCGATGCGTAGCCCCTTTTAAGCCACCCAGTGATCTCAGATTACTTCATCCAGCTATACTAATCGTCAACAACAGGTGTGTTCGGAGAACCGGATTAGCGAGCTCAAAGTTAGCGCGATGATTTGATCTTGGATGTGTCATTTGATCTTGGATGTAGTAAGCGAGGTACGAAGAACGGGCCCCAGGGCAGTCCTCCTCATAGTGTGCCCGCATGCACTGTAAGCTGATATTGGTAAGAGTTAGATGGCCAAGCACAAATTCAGAATATCATAGACATGTAAGCCTGAATCAAATTGTGCCAAGACTAGAGTTCAGTCTGACACATTAAGCCGTATATTGAATAACATTTCTCCACAGCAGCAATGCCAAAAAATGTGAGCATCCAAATTTAAACTTTGGCTATGACTCCCCTTTGACTATGGCTCAAAGGGGAGCTCGTGTGTCAGTGCCTGCCTGTGTAATAACCACCGTGCTTTCCTGCTTTATTTTGCTCTGCAGGTTGGAGACCCAAATGCTTTTTTGCACTACTGGGTTCTGAGAGTGGCCTTTTCTGGAGCAACAGCCTGTGTGGCTCACATTGATGGACCAGACCTGTATGAACAATAAATACATAGTTATAATGCATTATAGCAACACTAAAGGGATGAAATAGATTTTTTGTAACGGTGTCTCTTTGTTTCTGAAGCTTTATAGCCAATGCAGGAGACGCTCGGGCAGTTTTGGGTGTCCAAGAGGAGGATGGTTCATTCAGCGCTCACACGCTCTCCAATGACCACAACGCCCAGAATGAGAGCGAGGTGGCTCGGATACGGAGCGAACACCCTCCATCAGAGAGAAAAACGGTCATCCGTCAGGTACTGCACTCGTTAATCTACTCACTGTGGTTGTTTTTACAGCCTTTATTAAAACCTCACCACCATATTCTTCTTCTTTGTCAGGAGCGGCTGCTCGGCCTGCTCATGCCTTTCCGTGCGTTCGGGGATGTGAAGTTCAAGTGGAGCATTGAGCTGCAGAAGCGCGTCTTGGAGTCTGGACCTGATCAGCTTCACGAAAACGAGCACACCAAGTTTATCCCCCCTAACTATCACACCCCTCCTTACTTGACCGCTGAGCCCGAGATCACGTATCACAAACTGAGGCCACAGGATCGCTTCCTGGTAAGATGCAGCGTCGGTGTTGTCACCCATCCATCCATTCTCTTTCCCGGCTGTCACAGATGCAGGGTACACCCTGGACAGGTTCCCGGACTGTTAGTTAACCTAACCCCAGCTGCTGCGTCATACAAACTGCATACAATGGGTTTTACATCAAGACATTTATTTCCTGGCAGTCTTATCGTTTGTCACGCCTGTCCCAAAAATATACTGCCCTTTGACATTTTGAAAACTTGTATGTCTACAGTCACGATGATCTACAGAACATCATCCCCATTCTTAATAAAGCTCTCATTCTTCACCGGTTAAAGGGCCCAGCATTAGACGTATTTAAACCCTCGAATACATCAGAGACGTAGGAACTGATCCAAAGAGCTGAAACCTGGACATTTATTCTATTTATAAAATTAAACACATTATGGATCTGAGGTCTAATTTTCTTATGTCAATAGGCTGAATAATGTCAGAAGATTTTATGAGTCACATCTAATTAACTGAGAACTGAATAATGTGCTCTGAATCCTGATGTTTGTACCATTGTTCTCCTCAAAGTAGGCATCCATCCTCCAGATGTACCTTTTTTTTCATTGCATGTAAAAGGAGAGTGGGCTGTGCTATTTATTTAATTAAAAAGAAAATATCAGGGTTTCTAAGAAAGCTCTTCTTTTGAGGAATTATCTAGCTAATGCATGCTGTGTGACCTTTTCAAACAAAGGCTGTATTTATGAAGAAATAATTAGGTTTAGATGACTTATTCCCAGTGCCAGTATTTCCCCAAATGAATAAATAATGTTAGCTACAGCTCCCATGCCGGCTTCAGTGACTACACTTGAATGTTTTCTGACTTACAGTTGTGGTTTTAAGTTTAAATACATTCATCATGGGCATGAATCTCATTGTGATTTTGGTCTTTTAATGATTTCTTTCGGTAGATTATATATACAATTATATGACTCTTCTCTCGGCAGGTGATTGGCTCTGATGGCCTTTGGGAGACCCTCCACAGGCAGGAAGTGATTCGTATCGTCGGGGAGTATTTGACTGGGGTCCATCAGCATCAGCCGCTCAAAGTTGGAGGATACAGGGTGACCTTGGGACAAATGCAGGGGCTGCTCGAGGAGCGAAAGGCTCGTGCGTCCTCAGCATTCGAAGATCAGAACGCCGCCACCCACTTGATGCGCCACGCGGTGGGAAACAACGAGTTTGGCACAGTGGACCACGAGAGGCTGTCAAAGATGCTGTCGCTGCCCGAGGAGCTGGCTCGCATGTACCGCGATGACATCACCATCATCATCACACAGTTTAACCCTCACGTAATTGGAGCACAGAGACAGGAAGGCCAGTCATGAGCTGCTTATTAGCCATGTAACACTGACCCCCCCACACACACACACACACACAGCAGATCTGTATCTAAGCACACTGAGGACAAACCGGCCATATTCAGTATCTGTCCACCGTTAAATATCATTGTTTTAACACTATATAAAGAGTGTATATGTTTGTATGCAGTGCTGCGGTTTCTTATGAAGATGTCGGTTAAAAACTGGATGAAGTTTCTTATTTATGCTGCCGCTCGTTGCCATTTTCATGTACACTTCTCTTTGTGATAAGACGCTGTTAAAAAACTGAAAATCTAGAAACTTCCAAAGAGGGTGAAGGACGTGGGGGTGGCTTAAAAAGCAAAGAGGCTTTTAGCGACAGGGCTGACTCCACCTGTTGTTCTATTATGGATTTTAAATAGGCTTTGCCCCGACTGCAGCATGCTCTCGTTTTCGGCTACAAGCAGGATACAGTCATATTCTGTTTGTAGTTAGTTTCTGAGGGACTGTTGTTGCGACCTGGGCTATTTCATCGATTTGTTTTTACCCTGTGACATTGTATGAGATGTTCTTGGTGAATCTAAACACAGATGCTTTGTTCTGCGTTTACAGTGAGATCTACTCCACTGATCTCAGAGTGTTAAGGTGTTCACATTGATGTCCACATCCAATGTGGAGGTAAATACTCTAGAATGTGGGCTACAAGCCGACTCTTAAGCCTCATACGGCTCAAAATAAAGTTGAGGGCTCACAGTTTAAGTTAGAGAGAAGTCATTCTGTTACACAGAGAAACTAGGGAGGGAGGAGTTGTGGTTTGAGTGCTCGCTGCTCGCATTAAAGGGGTAACTTGGGAAGAAGAGACGTTTCTTCATCCTAAAGGTCACAAGCTGGAGAGGTCAGGAACTGCTGACATAAGTGATCGTTTTCACTTTGAATCCAGTGTACTTTCACACAGAGCAATGACAAAAGCACCTCACTGAAGATCTGAGCTGCACGTGTATGAGTACACTGATATTTACCCGTCTGCTAACAAAATGAGTTATTCTCCATATGTAACCCTTATTATAACCCTGATAATAGTGGATCAAAGTCAGAGTTCCTGTTAATGACCACCTTAATGCACACACTGACCTTGTTCGTTTTCTTTTGTTGACCTTGAGTTTCTTTTCCAAATATTGAAGGGTTAAAAACTATATATATGACAGGTCATTTATAGTGTAACAGGTTGTTACAGATTGGAAGTTTATCATTCATGTGATTAATAAGAATCAAAGCAGCAAACCAACCCCTCCTGTTACTTAGAAATCAGGGTTGTGGTTGTTGAATGAGCAGAATGTACATTTGAAAGAAGCTGTTTGAATAGTAAATATTATTTATTCAGCTTTTGCAGTATGTGACACATCATTTGTTGTATGTATAAATTTTAACTTATGTGGGTTGAGTTTTGTATATGGAATGCTTTAATAAAACGCCAAATACACAAATCCTGGTACTGTTTGGTTTGTTTTGGGTTATACAAAGAAGGCCACCAGAACAGTGCTTCAGCCAGGAAGGCTCTGACCTTCAAACACCTGGAAGGTCAGTGTGCCTCAGGTGTGTCGTCACTATACGCACCACACAAGGTGGGTTAAATGTTACATGTGGCGCAGTGTTCATGGAACAGTTGGAGCTTTACTGTGTTTGCTGCCACTAGGTGATGCTGCAGCACCAAACAGGCCAAGTGTCAAAAAGAGGAGGTTAAACTACAACACAAACCTGTCGATATGCTGTCGTCAAGCGGAGATTTGTGTTACAGCTGTGTCCTATAAGTTAACAGATACACTCGTGCCAGCTTCAGTAGATACACCTGTTCAACTGTTCGTTAGTGGAAATATTTAATCAGCTGATCATGTATCAGCAACTTCATTGCATTTAGGCATGTAGACACGATCAAGGTGCTCTGCTGTAGTTGAAACGGAGCAACTGAATGATTTAAACTCTTTATGAACCTAGCATGGTTGTTGGCTCCCGACAGGCTGGTCTGAGTATTTCAGTTCAGTATTTCTGAGTGCCACGAATAATTAAAGCTGCTCTGAAGGCAAAAGAAGCTCCAAGCTGGTATAACCAAGCTGTACCTAATGAAGTGACCAGTGAGCAAGAAAGATTTACATCCAGCATTCAAATGCAAACGTGATTATTTTAGATTTTGATTAAAATTTTGATTTATTTTAATCTTTTTTTTCCCCACTGCTTTGACATGGAGAAGATCAACAGAAAAAAAAATAGGTTTGTAGTAATGATTTTATAAACTGATCTTTATTTGTATAAATTTGCATTTTACCTGCTTTTAGTTAATTCTTTAAAAGATCTTTGAACATGTCAAGCTGTAGTTTATGAAAAAAATCCACATCTTTAATATCACAAGCTAACACAGCAGCCTTGTAAAGTGGTTACTACACTGGATGCACCATAAAAAGATTTCAGCATTTTTAAGATGGTAAAAAGAATGTTGAAACTCGGAATGATAATGGCCCCGCCCCCAGGGTACAACGCTGTGTGACTGGGTCGTGGACATTGCAGTGTGGCTTGTGTCATCAAACCCTGATGTAAGACTGTCCAGGAGCAGCTGTTGCTCTCACCCCCAGGAGGTCACACCAGATGGCCCCTCCCTCAGCCTGGTTCTGCCGGAGGTTTCTTCCTGTTCAAAGGGAGTTTTTCCTTCCCACTGTCACCAAGTGCTTACTCATAGGGAGTCATCTGATTGTTGGGCTTTCTGTCTTTACCTTTCAATATAAAGGACTTTGAGGTGACTGTTGTTGTGAACTGGTGCTTCAACTGAATCGCTATGTCACAAAGAGTCAATGAGAGATGAATGCCTTACTGTATAAGCATTTTATTTCATTGTTGCGTTCACACTCACTGGGTGTCTGGAAGAACTCCTGTGCTTAGGTGACATTAGCCACTTTACTGGAAATAAACACCTCCGCGTCGTATTTTGGTCAGTCACACACGTCGCTTCCACTGCTCCAAGGACGTTATTTCCAGATTAGTGTGTAAATGATGAGTGAGTGCCTTTGTCTTACGGAAATTATAACGCAAATCACCCTTCATAATAAAACTGACTCACCAGAGTGCAGTATTACAACAGAGGCAAGCAATTAAATCAATCCTATCCAGCACTAAGAGCGGCAACAGCTTCACTTATAATCTTTATGCGTTTGTTGTCATGGAGCTAGATTAGAAATGAATGAAATTTTGAAGCAGGAAGCAGCTGAACTTCTGTTTGGGGCTTGTAAAGAAATAAAAGAGAAACTTGCACTTACATATGTATGTATGGAATACCCATACATACATTTTTATTAACTTCTTTGCCAGCAGATATTCATATTTTGCGGTACTTTGAATGTTTTCATACACATATAGTTGATTTATTAGACAGCTGGCATCATACTAAAGTTGATTTTATGTTTGATTTAGGCTTATGGAATAAATGTGCAGTACAAATAAGATGATTTAAGTGGGGCACATCAGTATAGTTCTTCTATATTAGGGAGAAAGGCCCCTCTTGTAGAGTAGGGACTTCAACATGTGTGTGTGTGGGTGTGTGCTGATGGTGAGGCTTGATATCCAGAGGTGGTCATCATTCAAACCGTTAGGTCCAACTGTCTGCCCCTCCACCTCGTCTCCTCTGTGCCTCAACATTTGAACTTCTCCCCCCAGCTCTGTATGAGTGTGTGTGTTTGTGTGTGAGCCATGTGTGTGTATGTTGTGGAAAGTGTTGCTGGGATACCGGCAAGGAGAGAGTGCAGACATAAACACTGAAAAGGGTCCATGCTAAGTTCATCATCATCAGCATGAAAGATGAAGCTCAGCCCACTCCCCCGTTTGGATTTTGGGAGCTGCAACAGGCTGTTCGATGACTCACACACACACACACACACACACACACACACAAAAACATGGCACATGGATCGGAGAGATACATATTCATGGCAGCACATGTGATCCCCACCTTCAGCTCTCACATGTAAGTATTGTGCTTGTTCGTTTGGACCTCTTTGTGTTGCATAAAAGCTAAAAAAGAAATCATGCCAAGCCCCTTTCAGGACCGTCAGCAATCTGCGTCCCGTCTCCCACTGACAAAGAGATGAGTCAGAGCATCGCTCTCTGCAGCAGCATCGTGGCCTTGGCAGATGAGCAGGAAGGAGGAGGGGGGACGCAACAGTACAAGCAGAGCAATCCCCACCACAGGCGTCCACAGGACAGATACTGTATAGCACACATACTGTACCTTACATCACCCATCACCTGCTGCACCACATGTCTGCCCTGATGTGTAGGAAAAAAGAAAAAGGTGGTGTGAAAACCAAAGTGGTCCCCAGTTTTTGTCGTTTATTGAGAAACAGAGCAGTAAACGAACTTTACAAAAAAACCAAAAAAAACCAAAGTTGTTCGTGACACAAGTGATCTGTTTGAGTTTGGTGTTACACAACGTTTAACAGTTAGCTGTTACAGTCAAGGTAGGTAAGAGAGTAACACACAAAGTGTCTGGGCCCAAAAAAAAAAAAATATAATTAAATGGTGGGAGATGATGAAATTGCTAATGAACCGGCCAGAGTCTGGCAGTGAAATCATAATATATTTATTCAACAAATGAGTGATTAGCATGGGACCACCTAACAGATTAATTAAGGTATGCACAGCATTTCTTAATAATGTTCATGTTGTAAATATAATAAAATAAGCTAAAGTAGATGTGCGAGGACTCATTTGAGTTTCAGGCCTGGAGTTTTTTACCACAGATATTTTATGGGTCAGTGTACCTGTCTTATCTTATTTAATAGACAGGTGAGAATTTAAATCTAAATAATCCCAAGTTGTGTGTGTAGTCTAGTCTGGTTTTAAGAATCTAAGTTATAATTAAGATAAGGACCGAGCAGGAAGACTGGTTTAAGGCTCTGGGTGGAGAATTTTCCTCCTATCTCAAACATTGTACACACTGTTGATCCCCTGGAGGCTAATTTCTGATTTGTGTTACTGGCACATATAAATAAGAGACTCGGAAACCATCTGCGTCATGTCTACATCATGGCATTCCTCTCCTCCTCCTCGGCCTGGGCTTTTCTTTGGCTCTTTTTGTTGATGCGTTTGATCACTACAACGAACACAATAACTGCGAAAGGAGGAGACATAAAACAGAAGTCAGTCACTGGAACACAAAACTTCACACTGACACTGTTATACAGTCTAACGGTTTGTGTGACACTTGGTTTCATCAGATAACAGATTTATTTTGGGGTTTGTTAGAATTACCGCAGAATCCCAGAATGCCAGCCAGGATCCCAATGGTGGGTCCCGTTCCATATCCGAGCGCCAATCCTTCTGGTGCGATGTAGCAGTAGCCCAGCTCTGTGCAGTTACATACTTTCACTGTGAAGGAGACAAAATGTAAAGTATGAATGGCCAGCTGATTACACTAAAATATCATCAACTTTTGATGTGATATTTTAATGTAATGTAGCAGTAAGGAGACGTGCTGTTATTCATCTGAATCATCTCTCTGACCACATGATGAATACAAGTTCAGCTTTTCCTTATTTTGTTCCTAACTTTAAGCTTTCTAGCAGCAGCCTATGATGAACTGGGTGATTTACTGGACACAGCACTAAAAACGGCACTAAACCGGGCAATCAGTTATGGTAAAAAAAAAAGAAAGAACACCCAGCTTAAACTCTAAATTAAGATTTTAGAAATTAGGAAATAATAAAAATTACTCTACAGGCCGCAGTTAGCATGTTAAATGTTCAAGTTCATGACAGCACAATTAGTAAAAGAAGTATGGCTTGTTTGGAAGGGCTTTCAAGAGAAAGCCTCTTCTTTCTACAAAGACCATGGCAGCACAGCTCAGGTTTGCAAAGTCAGCTGTATCTGAACAAACCACAACCAATTTATTTCATGGTTCAGGGTTTACAGGGTTAAGAGAGCTGTGCTTGAACATATTCCTGCAAACCTCAAGAAACTAACAGGCGATCGTGGCTCAAGAGTTGGCAGTTCGTCCCGTAATCGGGAGGTTGCCGGTTCGAGCCCCGGCTCCGACAGTCTCAGTCGTTGTGTCCTTGGGCAAGACACTACACCCGCTGCCTACTGGTGTTGGTCAGAGGGCCCGGTAGCCGGTAGCGCCAGTGTCAGCCCACCCCAGGGTGGTTGTGGCTTGCCATCACCAGTGTGTTAATGGGTGGATGACTGAATGTGTAAAGCGCTTTGGGGTCCTTAGGGACTAGTAAAGCGCTATACAAATGCAGGCCATTTAAACTGAAGCAACTTTGTAAAGAAGAGTGGATGAAATTCCTCCACAACGACATGACAGACTGATGAAGTCACACAGAGGAATACTACTTGAAGTTATTGGTGCTAAAAATTGTTTTACAGGGTGTTAAATCAAAGGGTGAACTTAGTTTTTAACACACTGTTTCTGCATTTTGGCATAGATGTTGTTGAATAAATAATGAAGATGTCATGTGATGTTGGATTTTCCTGATTTTTTAAGACCTTATAAGAACTACTTTTTTTTTTATTATGCCCTGATGTGTAAAACCTTAGAAGGGATGCCTTTCTTGCCATGACTGTAGAATATTGCCAGAAGTAAGGCTTACAAATGTGACTCACCCTCAAATGCCTGTGGGACTCCTACACCTGCTTTGTCTTTAACGGTAATGGGAAGTGAGAAGGTTTTATCTTGAGTTGGTGGTTTCTTCAGTTTCAGTTCAGCTGTTGTATCTGCGTGACACACAAAGAAAAAAACACATATAATGTTCTAAGCTGAACACAGAAACGTGCGTCTTTACATCTTAGTTTGATGTTTTTCGTGTTACATTACAGATGTTAGCGTACCGTCAACTTGGTGCAGCTCCCAGTTGGGAGATTTCCCGGTTTTGGTGCCAAAGCTGAAAGTGAACGGCTGGGAGAAAGGGTCGCTGTCTGAGTCTTCGGCCTTTATGAGAACAGGTTTGGGATTCTTCACGCAGATGAAGGCCTGGCTCTCGACCAGTTTGGGGACGTTGTCGTTCACGTCCAACAGCCTTACATGCAGGTCACGCTCAGTGGACTTCTCCGGGTTGGCTTCAGAGGGAATATCAGAGAGCATGAAAAATGTGGTCTCACCCACGACTAGTTTGTTGTATAGCGCTCAGTATTTAATGGTCAAAAGTCTTAAACACATGAAGAGCTACAGGAGCATTTAAGCTTCTGAAAGATATTGAAAGTGTTTGTATGCAGAAGTTTCTTATTGTGTTTCAAAGTATTTTAGCCGATATGTGTCACACTGTGTGGCCTATAAAGGAAAAACTGTAGAGCAGTGTCCTCTCTCACCCTTCTCGAAGGCAGTGACAGTGACTTTGAACGAGTCCACCTTCTCTCTGTCCAGTGTTTCTTTGGTCCTGATCTCTCCTGTGGCAGCATCCAACTCCAGCCAGCCATGAGTGTCGCCATCCAGCTTATATCTGCACACAAACACAAACACAATCATCAATCATCGGTCTGGCACAGTCAATGATGAAGCGCACACTGAGCTGGTGGCCAGGGGAAACATCGGTAGTCAAAACGAATCAATGGTCTGTTTTCTGTACATGTAGTAGTCAGAGAAGAGGAAAATTCAAACTAGCAGTCAGTGCTCAACAATGCCAAAGCCATCAATGCGGTGCGTGTGGTGTATCCAGCTACTTCGTGCATCAGCTAAGAGAAAGATTAGGATCAGTTAAGGAAAATCAGTTTTGAAAAGCAATGCACTGTGTGAAAGAAGTGAAACTTTGATTTTTAGAACACGCTTTGTGGATGAAGTTTATTAAAGTAAAGTCAGGAATTCTTTGAGCTGCTTCCGTTCTGCAAAGTTTCACAAAACTAAAATATACACTATATTGCCAAAGGTATTCACTCATCCATCCAAATAATTGAATTCATGTGTTCCGATCACTTCCGTGGCCACAGGTGTATAAAATCAAGCACTGACTGCATGCAAACTGCTTCTACAAACATTTGTGAAAGAGTGGCTCGCTCTTAGGAGTTCAGTGAATTCCAGCATGGTACCCTGATAAGATCCCACTACCAAATTTCCTCACTACCAAATATTCCACTTTCAGCTGTTAGTGGTATTAAATAAAAGTTGGGAATAAGAGCAATGCAATTACAGAGCCGGGACAGACGATGCTGAGGTGCATAGTGCACAATGTTCACCAACTTTCTGCAGCATCAGTTGCTACAGACCTCCAAACTTAATGTGGCCTTCAGATTATCTCAAGAACTGTGCAAAGAGAGCTGCATTGAATGGATTTCCATGACTGAGCAGCTGCATCCAAGCCACAAATTGCAATGCAAAACATCAGATGCTGGAGTAACAAATCACGCTTCTCTGTCTGGCAAGCCAAAGGACGATTCTGGGTTTGGCCATTGCCAAGAGAATAGTACTTATCTGACTGCATTGGGCCAATGTGTGGGCCGTTTTGCAGGAGTTGAGCTTTTAGTTCTAATGAAAGAACTCTTAATGCTTCAGCATACCAACACATTTTGAACAATTTCATGCTCCCAACTTTGTGGGAACAGTTTGGGGATGGCCCCGTCCTGTTCCAAAATGGTTGCACACCAGTACACAAAGCAAGGTCCATAAAGATGTGGATGAATGAGGCTGGTGTGGAAGAACTTGACTGGCCTGCACAGTCCGGACTTCAACCTGATCCCAAGAACACCTTTGGGGTGAATTACAGTGGAAACTGTGAGGCAGGCCTTCTTATCCAAAATCAGTGTCTGACCTCACAAATTCCCTGTAAACACTTGTTTCCCAGACAAGCTAAAGCTGTTACAGCTGCAAAGCGTGGGCTGACATCATATTAAACCCTATCAATTAAGAATGGGATGTCACTCAGGTTCATTTGAGTATGACGGCTGATGAGTGAATACCTTTAGGAATACAGTGTATTTGGGATAGATTTACTCCACCTTAAAGGCCAAAAAATTGCAATACAAGTTTTGACTTAAAATGATACACATACCTTAACCCCTGGCATTAGGTAGAGTGGCATTACCCTTGGCTGTATCTTCCTGTTCACCATGTATATTTCCTGTATTATGTAGCAGCTTTCACTAAATCTTTAGACAGCTACAACTTTTTAAGTACTTAGGACCCAGACACTGAGCAGTTGTTGGCATGTTTACCCGATCTCTTTGCCCTCTGGGTCCTTTGCCTGCACAGTGAGCAGCACGGATCCTTTGGTGATGTTTTCATATATGGTCACATCCAGGATGTCCATGGTGAACTTTGGAGCCTCGTCTACATCGATGACCGACACAGAGAAAAAGGCGGTGGACTCGCTGCCATACTCGAGACTTTCCATCAGTGGCTCTGGGTTACGAGCATCAATCTGGAGCCTGTAACTGGGAGAGGTCTCAAAGTCCAGAGGCTGTTAGGAAGGAAGAGAAAAAAAGGTTTTAGAGGAACCACAAAAGAAAAGAGAGGCAGAGATAATGATGAAAGTTTACAACAGAGTGTTGAAAAGCACTAAAATCCAAATGACGTAGAGTTATATGGACATGCAGGTTTAGGGGTAAACAAGGATCATTTACTATGACCATAAAATCATATATGACCAAACTTGCTGTTACATGCATGATGACTACTAGCTTCAGCTCTTTCATTTTCAACAATTATAAGCAAAAATATAAAAAAGATACAAATATACACAAAGAAAACAAAAAACTCTATCCCGAGAATTTTATAATCTGAACTATTTAAAAGGGACCAGAAATGCTGGAGCAGCTACTTAAAGATCAAAGTTTGCAAGATATCAAACAGAGAGAATGGAGATCATCACCTTAGCCAGAACCAGATAACCAACACCTTTGCCGTCAGTTTCCACGGCAAAGACGTCGTCGGTGTTTCCGTCAGAGATGATGAACTGGATCTCCGAGCTGCCGGTGTCTGGGTCGTCATTATCTGTCGCTTTAATGGTCAGAAGTGTGTGTCCCAGAGGAGTGTCCTCTGCCAGAGTCTCATTGCCGTACTGCATACGGACACAGAAACGGGCACAGTAAGAATATCAGCCAATCAGCGTGAGGAACAAGAGCCAGCATTCGAGTGATTCATATACTTACATCATTCTTCTCAAACTTGGGCAGCTCGTCGTTGACATCAATGACCTTGACGACGACCTTACAATTCGTGCTGAAGACTGTTTGTGAAAAGCCATAAGTACTTCATCCCGAAGTTAAAAACATTAACTAAACTCAGCCTACAGGTGTGCTTTCATACAGTATGTTACCTGCGTCACTGACTTGGACATTGAGGTTGTAGACCGCATGTTCCCTTCGCCGCAGCAAGCGCAGTGTACGAATTGTTCCAGAAGCATCATCGATGGAGAAGGTTTCCGAGGCGGTGGGTGGATTTTGGGACAAGATGGTGTAAGTCAAAATAGAGTTCAGTGTCCCCTCTTTGTCCCTATCATGAGCCAGCAGCTCTCCTACGAGGCCACCTGGAATAAGAAGACACAGTGAGAATCCCTCACATCTATCATGAAACTTATAAATTATATTCTTGAATTCAACAGGCTGCCTGTGGCTGAAGAAGCCACCACCTATATGGATGCTGCGCACCTCGAAGGCGTCATCCTTACCTACAGGCTCATTCTCCTGGAACTCAAACACAGTCACCTCATCGCACACAGGTGCGTTGTCATTCACATCCTCCACCAACACGTAAATCTCCATCGGTGGATCCACTTCGTTGTCATTTTCATCCTTTGCGAGCACCACCAGGATGAACTGGAAACAGAACCAACAGAAGCTCAAGAAAAACTCCCCGAAGTGAGTCTTTATTTTTATATAACTTATTGAACAAATGTGTTATCTACCCTCTCCTTGATTTCTCTGTCCAGCTTCTCTGTCACCATTATTTCTCCATTTTGTGTGATCTCAAAGGGGAATTTCAGCTCTCGCTCCTTTTGGACCAGTACGTATCTGGCATCAGGGTCATTAGACTGGACCTGGATGTAGAGAGAGAGACAGGCAGAGCCCAGAGTAGGACGGTCAGTTGATGGATAAAGAGGAGGTGCAGCTAGGAGTATGAATATATGAATCCCAGCACACCTTAGCAATGGTTAGTGGGTATGTTTCCTCTAAGTTTTCTTTAATGCGTATGGGTCCGGGATTCTTCCACAGGTTTTGCTGCACAGCAATCTGGACTCTGCTGTTTCCACTTAGAGCATTCTGCGAAGCTCCTTCCAGGTCCTGCACGCGCACAAACAGGGTGTAGTCTGGGTCTTCCAGGGGGTCCAAGTTCTGCCGTCTCATCTCTGACACCACAAGTGGAGAATAAATATTTCAATTTGAACCAATTTTCTTTGGGGTAAAACTCACTAAAACCTTCCAGTAAATCTCTCATTCTGAAAAGCTGAGTCGATGGACGCGACTAAACCTCTCTCCCCAACTGAACTCATCAACTCAGCACCCAGCGCTAATCTCTGACAGTAACTTCTTTATTACAGTCTGTTTATCTACATTAACACAATCCTTCAATCTGCACCATCATATGCTCCTACTTTAAAGAGCACCATCAAAGCCCAGACGTTGTTGTCTATGTTCTTATTATTCTTCATCCTTCATCGTGAA
Organism: Oreochromis aureus; assembly: GCF_013358895.1. Lineage (NCBI taxonomy): Eukaryota > Metazoa > Chordata > Actinopteri > Cichliformes > Cichlidae > Oreochromis > Oreochromis aureus. The sequence goes on from NC_052952.1 coordinate 19,706,470, forward strand.
ATTTCTCCACTGTTGCAGCTGCAACTCAAGCTTATTTTCAATATTAATTATTCAGATCAGTATTTGCTCCATTAAACTGTTCATCTCAACTATAAAACATCTGAAAATTGTGTGAGATTATGCCCAGATCTCGTTAACAGACGGCGTTAACTGTTCAGCTTTACTGACGTCTCCTCTGGAAACAAACCTGCTCTCTGCACACAGGTGAAGAAGGGGTTCTGTTCGTAGGGGACCTCGTGCACCGAACAGTAGTCATCGAACTTTCTCTTCAGAGTTTCAATGCTCCGATCTTCTCCCCTGGCATACTGGATGCCCTCCCTTGCCTTTAGCAGCAGCTGCCCTGTTAAAACAACACACACACATCAAACACCAGCGAGCATGCTCACACACATCGCAGACGCGCTTCAGGTGATCTAAGAGGGGAAACAAACTCTTAATTGAACTCAAAGTAATTAGTGATGAGCGTCACGCGACACATTTAGGCAACCTGCCTTCAATCAGCATTAATCTTGAGTACACAAGATGATCTGCCAGATTACAGGCAGAGACGGTGGCCACAGATTAAAGACTTTCCCACGGACGCCACACAGAGTTCTGTGCTTCTATGGCTGGCTTCAGGTCTCTGTGCTACCCAACGTTGTTATTGTAATATAAAACTAAACTAAAATTAGATGTAAAAAAAACCCCAATTTTATTTAAAAAAATATAAAACCAACTGAAACGATTTTGTAAACTCGGAAAACTAACTAAAATAAATATATTATGACCTAAAACCATTAAAATAGTGGTAAGTGAAGCAGTGTGCAGAGGTTATAATAAAGATATATTTATTTCTCCCTGTATGAATCGGTCATATACACACATGTCAGGTGTGCAGAGGAAATGTCTTCACTTGTTAATTTGGTAAAATTTGTATCACAAACAGACTGATGAGGATTCGATAGATGTTTTTATTGAGGTTTGGATGTTTACAACCCTGTGAGTTGACTGCTTTTAAAAATGTTCTTCATATTGTAATATCTAAGTTGATTTTCCAAAATCTTGCCTCTGGTATTTGCTATAAATAACAAAGTAATAAAGATGAAATTAACACTAATAAAAATTAAACAAAAATGAAACATTTTCAAACAATAAAAAATAAATACTAATTAGAAGTGCAAATCCCCCTGAAGGGGAAGCGCTGTACTAAAACTTTGATGTTTTCATTACAATATGAAGACATCACCTGGTTGTGGCTTCACTGTGATGTCGTTGTGCTTCTTACTGAAGAAATAAAAGGCGTATTGTGCAGCTCTCTTCATGCTCTTTCACACGATATATTACTCAATATTGCTTCTTGAATTTTTTTTCAAGCTTAACTTTGACCTCGGGTGCTAACAATGAAGGTCAAGGTCAAATGCTTAACCAACCCAGGTACTGGCCTAGTATACTGTTGTTAAACCTGAAAAAAAATAATGGGTAATGTAAAGATTTTCCTGATTTTGACATTTTGTGTGACCTTTACCTGATTTGCACTAAAATCAGATCAGCTCGAGCTGTTATTGAAAATCGTAAAACTGTGGACGCTGCACTGCTAACAGACAGACGGATTACATACTCCCTCCCTCTCCGGGGGGAGAACTGTGAGAACTTTGGTGTTACCTTGCTCTGTGGTGGAGATCTCTCCAGTGTCGGGGTTGATCTGAAACAGCTTTGTGTCTCGTATGCTGGGGATCTCGCTGACCAGGCTGTATCTCAGACGAGCGTTTGGAGTCTCCGGGTCATCCTGATCCGTTGCAAACACTCGGATAAATGGGACAGCTAGAGCCACACAGAAAACTGACGTTAAAATCATAGAGACGGGTATGGTGACTACTTAAAGTCTACTTAAAGAAATACTGCTTAACCCACATGCATAGAAGGAATCCTTTAAAGGGTTCTCTTAAAAAACTACAGTGGTGCATGCTTTATCCTTTGAGCTACACATTAGCTGCACTTTAATTTAACACCAAACATATTTCAAAGTACATCAATTTTTTTTTAAAAGTCCTTCCACTTTTCAAATTAATGGTTGTAGGGTGGCTGGAGCCAGCTGCCATTAGCAGAGAGGCGGGGTACACTATTGGCAATATGCCACATGACCAATACAGAGAAACAGTTGCACCTATGGGCCAATTAACCCAACTAACTGCATGTCTTTGAACTGTGGAAGGAAGCTGGAGTACTTGGTGAGATCAAGCAAACTCCACACAGAAAGGCCAGATGGAGGATTCAAACTCAGGACCTACTTGCTGTGAGGTAATGGTGCTACCACCACGCCACAATACTGTCCCAAAACTCTTTCATTTTTGACTTAAGTTTAAAACTCAAATGTGTAGATCTAAACAAACTTGGCTTCACAGCTTGAGTTTAAAGTCCCAGGTTTGAGCAGAAAGCGTTCAGTGGCAAAATGAAAAAGACCAAACATCCACTGTGATGAATGCCCGACTGCACTGAAGACCTCTGCAAGCTGATTTTCATAATCAATTAAAATTAAAGCCTTGTGGGGAGAAATGAACCTCTAATTCTTTTATCTGCTTTGAAAAATCGCTCTCATTAAAATGAATAGCACAGGTAATTTGCAGGTTATGGACTAAAACATGCAAACTCCTTAAATCACGTGTACTCTTCAGCACAAAGGTTTACTTAAAAAAGATGAAAGTGTTGAAATCAACAGGGGGCAGCTATTATTACTGCCCGTGATGAACTGGATGTAAGGCCACCTGTTCTTTCATAAGTACTTAAAAAAAAGAGCGAGCGAGGATAAAAAAAAATATGCAAAGCAAAAAAGTCACAACAGGTAGAAGTGTGCACAACCTGCTGGGGTATTCTCCCGAACCACAGCTGTGTAGACACTCTGGTTGAAGTACGGTGCTTTGTTGTTGACATCCAAAACATTTATGGTCACATAAATCGGGCCCTCCACCACTTCTTCATCTGCCAGTGCCTCCACCTGTGCACATGAGTTTTTATACATGAGTGTGTGTGCCGTGTGCCTAATGCAATGTGAGCACAGTTTTCCATGTGTTTGAATAAAGATATCGTGTTACCATGATAATGTAGTGCTCCTCTCGCGACCAGTCCAGAGGTTGTTCCAGATAAAGCCACCCATCCTTTGAAATACTAATATCTTGCACACCTTCTCCACTCAACCTGAAGTCATTAACACGTGGATCTGTCACCTGAAACTAAGGAGTGAAAGAAGCAGACGAGAAAAATCAGGACACTTTGACCACAAAAACCAGGTCTGTTCATCGCTTCTTGAGTTTCATTTGATCTCAGACAAAAAAGTGGTAACTTTTTTAGTGAAAAAAAAGGGGAAAACACCATAACTTCCTTAAAAGATCACATACTTGACAGTTAATCTGAGTATGACTGCAAGTTTCTGATTGGCAGGCATTAATGGAAGAAGTACTCTTCTGCATTTTAAACCAGTATATAAATGCAACAATACTCAAATACAAACACAAGGATGCGCTGTAAAACCCCACTGAAGTAAAAGTGCACACAAGTAAAAGTGCTAAATGTTAAATGTTAATATTAATGTATCACCACTAAGTAACATCCAGCTGCTGTCGCCATTGGTCCAGATCAGAGGCTACACTAAAAGAATGGGGTGTTTAGAAATATCTCTATTTTTCAAAGAAGCATGTATCTATTTTTTAAACTGAAATAACATTAAAATGAACCAAAATACATACAAAATGCTTAAAATGATTCATGGAAACATTTATTGGGATATCTGTAAAGGAGTACAGAGCCCCACTTTCAGCGGTCTTTACCATCAGCATGTTACTCAATGAAAATTCATTGCATCTGGGCGCCGCTACAGCTCACCTGGCTGAGCAGATGACTCATATGCCAAAAGGTTGCCGAGGTCTGGGTTTGATTCTGGCCCAAACCGTTTCCTGTGAGTCAGACCCCCCACCTGCTCTCTAAAACAGTCTAATCGATGTAAATCCCATCCAATTACATCAGTGCGTCTGAAGACAGCTGTAGCTAGTAAATGTAAAAATGATTTACCTTTGCCAAGGAATTTGTGTTTTTGGTATTGTTTGCACGTCATTCTCTCTGTAAACATGATAGCTTGAAAAGTTTTTAATGAATTGTGATAAAACTTCATAGGGATATAGATTTGGGTCACGTTAACGATCAGTTAAAATCTGGCTTACATCCACCAAGGTCTTCAAGGTCATCTTGAGATTTAATCATTAAAAATTGATGAAAAATATGATTTTCACAAGTGTGGTGTGTTGTGTCAACATATAGAAAGCATTGTATAAAGATTTTAAATATAATGTCACATTTGACCTTAAAGGTAAATGGACTGATGTGAAGGTCAAAGTGATAATAATGCAGAGCTGTTTATAACTATGTTTCTTACTGCCATTGTTTGTCTTGATGACATAGGTATACAGAGCATACAGAGAATGAAATATGGGCATTCTAAATATCAGATTAATGTGGACCTTTGACCTCTCATTTCACATCTGCCTTTCTTTCAGGTTCACTCCATAATGTGCTACATCGCTACTGCTACATAATGTTTGTGTATTCAGAGTAAGCATCTGTTATACCACTTTTCTCTGATTTTTACTGCACTATAAATTTCTTAAAGTACTTTAAAAAGAAGAAGAGAAAACATAATGAATATATACAAAATCCAATAAAGTTCCCTTAAAAGTAAACACTGTCCAGAGAGTGAGCTGCCTTGGTGGAGAATTGCGCTTTCTGCTGCTTCTTGTTTTATTAATAAATTTGATTGAGTGCTGAGCGTCTGGAACCGCACGCTTTGTGGGTGTGATTATGCACTCAGAGCGGTTAAAGAAAAACTTCCCCCTGGAGCCAGTCAGAGTTTTCTTGTTCTAGGAAGTAAAAATGTATTCCATGTGGACGTTTACAAAAAAGGAGATGGGTGTAGCACCTGTTTTCACAGAACAGGTCAAACTGGTTCGGACTCTCTAGAGCAGGGGTGGGCAATCTCAGTCCACGAGGGCCGGTGTCCCTGCAGGTTTTAGATGTGTCCTCAAACCAACACAGCTGATTTAAATGGCTAAATTAGCTCTTCAACATGTCCTGAAGTTCTCCAGAGGCCTGGTAACGAACTAATCATGTGATTCAGGTGTGTTGACCCAAGGTGAGATCTAAAACCTGCAGGGACACCGGCCCTCGTGGACTGAGATTGCCCACCCCTGCTCTAGAGACTAAAATGGTACCTACAAAACCCACAGAGTCAATAGAAAGGGAAAAGGTGATGCCAGGATGCTGATCTTTTAGGTTGAGCTAAAAAGAAAGAGTTACGTCTGAAACTGGCTACCCGGTGGAGCCAGTTTTCTCCAACAACCGGACAGTGGCCCCAAATACAGCTCCAAACTGTGTGAGGACAATTAGAGAGGAAGCACTCAGCTCATTATGGAGTGCACAGCATGGTCACCGGACCTCAAACCTATTGAGCTGTTGTGAGAACAGTGTGACTGCACGGTATGCAAGAAATGGCAATGAAACCAATCGAACCGATGGAACGAATCAAAGTGCAGCAGGAAGTCTGACTTTAAATCCAAAAAACCCAGCTTAAGTGTTAAATATCTGCAAAGCTATGGCTGCTGCAAATAGACCATTGATTGATTAAAAGGGAAGTTTGATGGAGAGCAAGAGTTTATTGGAGATAAAGTATCGAAATTTCAGGAGCGGGACCACGCCTCCAAACACGCTCCTTCCGGTTCTTATCTATATATGCTCCCCCAGTTCTACAAGCTGTTCATTCTCGTTTACGTGCCCCACCCTCCCTCCCCTTTTTAATTCTTTAACTTCTTCCCTTGTATTTAGTACATGGGGATCTGCTAGGCCCAGGAGCTGCCACAAGTCCCCTTCGAGGGCTTCTCCAAACCGCAGCTCAATTCACATCCAAGCCATTCACCTTTATCTACTAAAACACTGTCAAACCTAAAATGAGGACACGGGCCCAGCTAGTGAAATAACAATATGATGATGATGATGTTACCAAACTTTTACAGTAAACGTGAAGGCTTGTGAGGTGGCCGACAGAGGAGCAATAACGAAGCAACAAAGATCTGCAACAATAGTTTATATTCAGGTTTTTTTTTTTACTTTTTATTATTTTCCTATCTTGATTAAGATAAGATAACTTCTCAGGTGCAGGTTCTGGTTTAGTGACACTTATCTGACTGAGGTGTTTGATAAATGGAGCGGATGGCACATGTGCAGCTCATCCACCTTAAAACTGGACAATACTACACCAGCAGAGATGCTGGTGTAGTATGCTTATATTACCTGATACAAAGGATAGGGCACTGGAGTCGCCTCTGGCACATCCAGGACTGTGTTCTCAAAGGGGCCCTTCTTCTCCTCCAGATCCTTCCCACCAGCCTATGACAGCACAGAAATAGAGGTTAAAGGTCATCGAGTACAGAAAAGGGCAAGAAAAAATGAAAACCTCTCACACTCATACCTAAATTTGCCATTTTAGCTTTAGCTCCGCTGAAATCAGTCAAGCATTGAGGGCAGTATTTACGGCCCAGTTATTTATTGAACCAAAATGACTTAACAGTGGAGGAATTTTTATATTCGACTACATGATGGGAGAGCAAAGTCTACAGACAAAGGGCCCACGCTCTGTTTAGCAACCCTTTCTGTGAGTGTTTTAAAATGAGTCACTAAGGGCTGTTTCACAAACTCTTTGTTAACCTTGCTGATAGTTGTAAGCGTTTTCTTTCATGCGCTCCCCGTGTAGCATTAATCAACGCTGACTATTTCACAGATCTTTTAACAGGTTCATGCATTTGAATATGTATTGAAGAACAGCAGCAGCAGTTGGCCGGCGCTCGTGTACTCACAATGCTGAACAGCAGCGGGAGCAACAACAGATGCACCATGGGTGTCATTATCACAGCCTGAGAAGGAAGAGGAAGACGAGGAGGAGGGTTAGAAAATAAATGTTTAAGGAGGTTTCGGAGGTTATGTCATTTTTGTGGAAAACATTCACTGTGCTCTGCTGTTGCAGAAACACTAAAAAAACATGTAGTGGATTATTATCAATTCCACAGAGGAACCTTTAAACCCCCTCAACCCTTTTCTCCATTCAGTGCAGTGTATCATTGATGTACAATGTCCACAGTCTCACAAAGAAAGCGTGTCCTCTGCCCTTGAATCTGCACATGTGCACTGTAGCTCTCTTTGTGCAAACTTTGTGCTGAAGTGCTGACACATGGGACTCCACCTTCACAACCAGGTGAACCACCCACCCGAGTGCGCAGAAGAAAATGAAAGTCGGTGCCTTTTAAAGCAGTGTCAGGCGTTCATGAGTCTTTCTCTTTCTGTACAGTGGGTGTACACACATATATATATGTATATGACGCCAAACCAGTGCAATGACTTTGGGGCTGTCTCCTCAGACACTTGAATAAACATTATAACTTCAATGAATCTGTAGATTTTCCTGCATTTTGCATTTAAAACAACCATTCCCCCCCAAAATGCACTACATTAAATACACTGAATGCAAAAGCATCCAAGTTATAAGGCCAGAGTAATGCTGGTTTACTAAAGAAATAATGTGACAGTTGCTACTGACAATTAAAGAAAAATCACACTTTTAATTCATTTAGATCTGTGCTTAACTCATACATCACTAATAACTTGGTAAATAAGATATGTAGAGATTCTGGAGCTGTAAAGTGCAAGCGAAACAGAAGGGTAAAGTCAAAGGGTTGAGTGAAGGTGACATTGAGTCGAGCCAAATGACCTTTTTGTACCAAAGGACACTTTTGAAGTCACCCCACTGTCTGAACACCTTATTTATCTGCAGGTTTTCTGCATTTTATACGAATATCTGTCTCCATGTTGTTAACTAACATCTGCAGCCAAGCAGACCTTTAACTGACAAGTCCCCAGCAGTGTCACCAGTTTCTAAACGTCCACCTACAGCGACTTAACTGGTATCCAGAGGAGAAACTAGCACACGTTTGATACTTGATTAAATTGAAGCTGGGATAAATAGACAAACATGGATCCAAAGCTACAGGCCCCTCTCGCTTTATCCTCTTAGATCAATCACTGGATGACCTTTGTCTGGCTAAATTCAGCTGCTATAATACCAAATTTAAAGTCCCATTCACTTACCTTCCTCCTATTCTAAAATGCTGAGAACAACCCAGGAAGAAGGAGAGCAGTAAGGCAGTAAAATATGCCAACACCTTATCTAAGGCCCTGCCAAAGTCAAGTCAAGATCACGGCACTTCAGCGATAATCTGAGAACATTTTAAACCCGTCATCGCACAATCTATAAAAAACAACCCAAGCAGTCCTGTTTGTTTCTGGGGACACGCCCGAAAAATAATTCTCTCAATTCTCCTGAAACAAACCTGAAACTTGGGAGACAAGAGAGCGAGGTGTCTTACCTTAAAGGAGAGATCAACTGAGACACTCGTCAGACTGATCTGAGCAGCTCCATCCTGTCCTGGTCAAACGTTAACCAGGCACTAACCAGCAATGTTTTATTGGATCTAATGATTGTCTAATCACCCTGCCCTTCTGCCAAACTGGCCAATGGGGAAGAAGAAGACAAGAGCGACAAAGACAGGAAGAAAAGAACAATTATAAATAAAGAATTCAATAAAACACCTGTCTATTAAAGTAAGATGGTGAATTTATTGAAACACTCAACTGCTTGTGGATTTGTAGAGTACTTATTAATGTTTGTAAAACAACAAACTCTTTAAAAAGAACGTCTAAGCAAAGCATTTGTGAATTTTAGCCGGCATCTGTGTGAATTCTGGACACAAATAGAACAAGAAGCGGGGAAAAAGAGGGGGGTAAATTTGTGTAATCGTTCTCATTTCTTCGCTGCTCATTGTTTAAGTTTCTGATTACCTCTCAGACTTTGACCTATGCACCACTGCTATGCTTCCTGGCAGATTTTCCATCAGCAGTCTGATAAGGAGCTGTGTGTAGACAATAGGACCGGCTCGCTGATTGCACTGACAATCCACTGCCTCATGGGAATGCAAAGCTTTGAGGTCAATTCAGGAGGTCAAGACGCAAATGAAACTGTAAAAACAGGAAAAAGAAGGCGTGTCTTAAGACAGGTTTTTGTTTTTTTCCCCCTCTATCTTCATCTTTATGACCCAACCTCACACATATCAGCTGGAATTATCTGTTATATGACCTGATGCATAAAGCTGTCATCCTGAGCTGAGAGGTTTACAAGCTGTGGAGAGCTGCTTGGACACAAACCACAAAACTGTACGACTCTGTAGGAAAACAGGCTGCGAGTGAGTCACTGTTTCACAGGCCCCACTATTTAACCAGAACCTATGACTGGAGTGTCGATGGTTCAGTGGATGAAGCTGGAAGTGACTCTGTTATGTAATGCGTGGCTCTGTACGTGCACACAGCCCGGTATTGCGGCCAACACCATCTGCCCGACGCTCTCTGAACCAAACACACACACTTCCTCTGAATGTTACCTTGGCAACACATTTTCCTGCATTTGACCGCTTTCCCAACAAAACCAAGCTCGGGAGTTTGTCAGGTGCCACACTGGGAGCCAAATCACCATACCCAATCAGATGCACAGGGGACTAATGTTGCTGAAGTAAGTTCAGGTTTAATGTCACCACCTGACTCATCCTGCATCAGCGCAGTGTTGCTGCGAGACCCTATTTGTGCAAGTGTGTCCCCTTTGTGTCAAAGCTGAGTCACCCATTATCATTTCTCATCAGTGATGTGGAGATGGCAGACAAAAGAGTGTTATTTTTTCCCTTCCAAATGCTGTTATGTCACTTTATTTCATCAAGCAACACTTAAAACAAAAAAAAAGATACATTAGCAATCTGGTTTTTATGTACAAGTGCAAAATACGACACGTATAAATAAAGTAACTGTCAAAAGATCATCGTACACATAATCAAAGACATTAACTGCACAAAGTAGCTTACAAATCATAGCACTTTGGGATCAACAGTCAAAATTTGGCAAGAATCGGAGCAAACTGATCAGGAAAAAAGAGAAGAAAGGAGAGAAAAGGCTCTTAAAATGAGTTTGTTCGAAAGACAAACAACAAAACAAATAAATAAATAAATAAATCACTTCCTTTTCTCAGTTTCCATCAGCTGGTCTCTAATCTCTTAGACATTTCTGTCACACAGACACGAGGCCTCTAACAAAGTTCATTTCAAAGGCAGACAATCTAAGCCGAGTCCTCTCAGTCTGCGCTGGACTGCAACGCGTTCCTAACACCGTCCCGGCTGTGTGGAGGGTGGATGTGAACACCGTGAAGGCTGCGTGTGAACCATCCAACTTTGTAGCCACCTCAGAAGTAGGCTTATCCTCCACCTAGTAATTTGTTCTCCTGCTCAAAGGTGTGATGTACATCTGGCTTCATCCATCAGGCTCCTACAGCACAGAGAGATCATGGCAGGACTTGGATTTCAGCCAGAACGCCACGCTGGGGTTGTTCTTTGCCACCACTTTGTCAAGGAAACGTTTGGCCTTCATAGGGAGGCTCTCTCGGCGGGTAGTGCAGCTTCTGTGCCTGCGGCGTTTGTTGGCTTCTTTGGAGTCCCGTCGTAGACGCAGCTGTCGCACTATGCCGCGGAAAGCCTCCCAGACGTTGTGCTGCATGGCGGCCGAGGTCTCGATGAACTTGCAGTCGAACACAGCGGCACAAGCACGACCCTCTGAAACAGGGAGGAGACAGTTTCAGGTACTTCATCAGCATCAAAAAAAAGAGAAACATAAACAGACTCAGATTAGGCCTCCTTACCGCTCACTGACACTTCTCTGCGTCGCACCAGGTCACACTTGTTCCCCACGAGGATGATCGGTGTGTTCTGGGCAGGGCGGAAGCGACGCAGGGTTATCCGGAGCTCAGAAGCTCTCAGGTATGAGGCCCGGTCAGTGATAGAGTACAGCAACAGGTAGGCATCCCCAGTCTGCATGTAGCGCTCGTACACACATTCACTGTCAGTCTGCAAAGCACACACAGGGCTTAGTATGCTCACACACAGGCAGGTGAAGTCTCTTCTTTGATTCATTTTGTAAAAAAACTCACCTGTGAATCCCAGGTGTCAATCAGAGTTATAGAGGCAGGCTCTCCATCCACTTCAATTTCCTTTTCACTCAGTTCATCTGAATTTAAACAGGAATCAAACACTTAGATCTTAGTGAAATCAGCAAAACGTCAAACAACATTATTATTAGAATAACTGCAGTGCTAAGGTTTTATTATAGATAAGATTTATTAATCACATAGGTGGGAAATTTACACTGTTATAGCAGAGTAGCTGACCTAACAATAATACTATGCAAATACAAATATGCACTATACAAAGCAAAGTAGAAGAATTATAATTTATCTTTACTACTTTGTGGTTTCTATTTATATGTGTATATCTCTATCTATCTATCTATCTATCTATCTATCTATCTATTACAGAAAGTATAGAAGTGTAACTTTCTCGGGCACTTTAATAAGGTCTCTCTCTCACCTCCACAGAGCTCGCAGTCGTCGCTGTCCATACTGTCCGCTGCACCGGCGAAGATGCTGGCGAAAGCCGTCTTACCGACCCCGCTGGCCCCCAGCAGCACCACCCGATACGGTCTCCCGGGCTCCGCGGAGTGCTCCCCGGCGGAGTCGGTGGAGATGACTGAGTCCGAGGAGGACCAGCTCCCTCTGCTCCCGTCCGACTCCCCGGCGGAGCTGGCGCAGGATTTGGAGCGAGAGATGCAGGCAGGGACCCTCGCCAGAAGGCTGTCCGAGAGCGGGTGGCTGCCCGCGTCGCAGATGCTCCACCGGTGGAGCTCGTTCTGCAGGCGGAGGCTGTGACGGCGCACACTGGACAGCATGGTGCCGGCGGCAAAATCAGGATGGACTGGATTATACACAGCGGTGGGATTAAACCTCTTCCAGCACAGAAACAAACAGCCTTCTTACTTCTTAAAAGACGCTTCAGAAGCTTTTTATCCTCTTCAGGTGAACCAGAAGCGTCTCGTTTCTCTGAGAATAAAGGTACCTAAACTTAGTCTCAGATAATCAGAAGTTCCCCCCTGTTGGTGTCTACTGCATTAACTCAGCGCCCACGACCTCAATATGCTGCTTAAACCTGTTTCAAAGTTTAATTTGTGCATTTCCAAAAATACAAATAAAACACACTTTCTGGGTAAATCCCGGAGCGAAATTTACAGCTGCTGCCTTCTTGATGTGTCTCCAGCCTCATCCCTCGGTAATCTCCAGCTGAGTGAAGTCTCTTAATGCCCTGATGGGGTTTCCCTGCAGTTTATATAGACGGGTGGGGGCGGGGGGAGGTCACACAAGTAGAGCATGGGAGAGTGGATGCAAAGCCGTGATGTGCTGGGTACTCACTGTTTTGGTTCATGCGCACGGTGTGCGGCAGCTCAGATGATATTAAAATGACTGTGCGGCAGTGACATGCGGTTCAGCACCACAGCATTACACATGTGTGCAGAGCCTGTGACACTGATTTGCTCCTATAGAGAAGCTTCACTGCTGAAATTTGTTTTATAGGATTCAACCAAAGGTTTGTAACACATTTACACTTCATATTAGAAACCTTCCAGGATCAATCTGGTTCTGATTACTGTCACAGTTACACTCACTGGCCACTTCGTTAGGGTCACCTATTCAACTGCACTTAATGCAAATATCAGCCAGTCACAACACAGAAACTCAATACATTTAGGCATGTAGACATGATCACAATGACTGAGCATCAGAATGAGGAAGAAATGTGTTTAAGTGACTTCAAATGTGGCATGGTTGTTAGTGCCACACAGGCTGGTCTGAGTATTTCAGAAACTGCTGATCTGCTATCTGTAAGGTATCTCTAAGGTTTACAGAGAAAGATCTGAAAAAGAGGAAATATCTAATGAGCCACACTTCTCCAGGGGAAAATGCCTTGTTGATGTTGAAGGAGAATGGCCAGGCTGCTTTGAGCTGATAGGAAAGCAACAGTAACTCAAATAACCACTCGCTACAGCCAAGATATGCAGAAGAGCATCCATGAACACATCAAACCTTTAAGCAGATGGACTACGGGAGCAGAAGACCACTCTGGGTTCCACTACGCTGAGCTAACAGTAAGAAACTAAGGCTGAAGTTCACATGGGATCGCCAAAACTGGACAACAGAAGATTAGAAAAACTCTGGCTGGTCTGATGAGTCTCAATTTCCTCTGCAACATTCAGATGGTAGGGTTAGAACTTGGTATAAATATCATAAAAGCATGGCTCCATCTAGCCCCGTAACAAAGAGAGGAAAAGAACAACCGCTTTCACTTTGCACCATTCCTTTGAAAATTTGGAAATTCAGAGTTTATTAAAAAATAAAACCTTTTGCTCCTAGAGTTTCTGAATAAACATGTTAGTATATTAGGATCCATAGTTTTCGATGAATGCAATAATTGAGTTATTGAAAAATGTAGAACAATCAGTAGCGTATGTATGTTTCCAACTACAATGCCTTTTCTTTTAAATTTAAATTTAATACCATGACAAGCAGAATTTAAACCAGCTGCAATAAAAACAATAATATCTAGACTTTAGTGGTAATATAAACATAAAGCAATCAAAATGACCATTCGGACACTCAAGTTTCATAAAGTTTCTGCTGTGAAAAATGTGTTTTACACAAATGCCTGGCGGTGAAATCACTTGTGATCCTTCTCCCTTGTGTACCTACAGCATTTTCTTTTTGTGAAATTTGTAATTTGTGAGAAGGTCAGAAAAAAAGATTATATAAGTTCTGATCAATTGCTTTATGATCTTTAATGTTTGGAATCTAAACAATGTAAATTTGTCTGCACTTCATTAAGAGCAACTGCTCAAGGACTGCAGATGAAAACAAGCTTTTACCAATACATTTCAGAATATTGCCCATTTTCTGTTCAAATAAATTATGCATGCAGTGCATTCAGGTGTAGTTTAAATAAATATGGGAGTGTAAGCCCATGCATGCAGGTCACGGTTGTGAGCATAATAAAAACTCTCATGAATAGAGCATATCCGAACTGCTTTGGTCTGATCGAACGTCCTTGAGGATAACAGATGGAGGGAGACAGCGCGATGAAGAGCTCGGTCCTTCATACTGTAAATATGCTGTTCAGTGTGAGGATAAAAAAACAACAACACAGCTTTGAGTTCCAGAGTTTGTATACGTGAACTTGAAAAGCACGGATAATCTCAATGTTCCTTCTTTGTGTGTTTGAGAACGCATTCTTACTGCAGACCTACAGTGTATCCTTGAAAAGTTCATCCTTTCCCATTCTGGTTTTTTCTTACCCTGCAGACAGCATACTGTAAAGCCGACATGTTAACAGCAACCAGTTCACATAAAAGGTTTTTCTCTGTACACAACATTTGTGCTGCAATGTTCAGAAGCAAGTGGGAACAACCACAAGTATTGTTCATTCCACCTACACTTTTACCATCTGAAAGCAACAGGCGTGTGTCAAGAACACAAAAAGCTTTCAGTACTATGGTACTATTATCCCAACAGAGCACGTCGCTCTCAGACTGCGAGCTTACTTGTGGTTCCTAGAGTATTTAAAAGTAGAATGGGAGGCAGAGGATTCAGCTTTCAGGGCCCTGTTCTGTGGAACCACCTCCCAGTTTGGATTTGGGAGACAGACACCCTCTCTACTTTTAAGATTCCTTTTTGATAAAGCATATAGTTATGACTGGATCAGGTGACCCTGAATCCTTCATTAGTGATGCCTAGACTGCTGGGGGCTTCCCTTGATGCGCTGTTTTTTCTTCACTTACCTTTTTTCAGTCACTGTGTTTATAGTGATTATTACGTTATTATTCATCTCTGGCTCTTTCCCGTGTGCCTTTGTCCCGTATTTCTCATTCTCAACTGGTGGCGGCACATGGCCGCTCCTCCCTGAGCCTGGTTCAGTTATAGGTTTCTTCCTGTTAAAAGGGAGTTTTTCCTTTCCACTGTTGCCGAGTTATTATGTCGCTCATAGGGGGTCACCTGACAGGTGGGATTTTCTTGAACTGAATTAAACTGAACCAGAGCTGCAGCTATTAGTAATTAATTGACTGAAAAGTAAAATAATGATTTATAAAATTACCTTTAGTGTTAACTTTTGCCACTTTCTTTTGTCTAACATGATTGTAAATAGAGATCCCCTTTTGTAGAATACAGTAACAGTTTAACTGATAACAAAAACAACAGTCTTTAACTGTGAGCCTGTACAAAATGAAGGTGAATCCGCATTGTGTCTGCTGAACTCTGCTCTAACCTATAACAGATGCTGGCTTATTTTTTATATGGATGAGTCAGTAATTACCATTATTCATGTATCAGCGTTGAGAAAGTTCTTTGAGCATAAATGGGCCACACCTCTGCTGCTGCCTGGCCAACCTGACAGATGATTAACAGACATGTCTCATATCATCATGGAACAAACAAAGGGAGCTTTTTATTCCCAAATCCTAGTTTTTCCCAATATGGACCTTTAACATGGCATAAAGCAGCTAATAAATATCACACATTAAGAAGTAGCATTTAATGGGTTTATTTTAATTTACTAAACTTCCTGGTTAGGTTAATCACATATTAAAAGCTGTGCAATATTTCCCAAAATATTTAACTAATTATTAAATCACTGTTTTATCAGCACATGCAAGACAAAAACAGAGATTTGTTCCATCTAATTAGCACAAATACTATAGTGAATGAAGCTGCACCAGACGCTGAACGAGCTCTGAAGGAAAAGGAGTGGCTGCACCTGATAACAGTTTTATATCACAGAATCAACACGCCCTGGCTACATAGATTTATTAGCTGCAATTCAGCAGTCGCTGGGTTAAGAAACTGATAACTATCATGTCAAACACCCTCATTATCATTGTACAGTGATATTTTCTGTTTCCTGTCAGAGAATCTCCTTTCTGCCAGAAATGTCTAAATAAAAGCTTGTTGCTGCCCTGAGATCAGCTGGCAGCAGCATATTGCCAACGGATTGTAAAAAGCAGTATTTTATGAATGACCTCTCTAACAACATATGCAAATGTCCAGAGAGACTGCATTCAACTTGTAAACAGCATTCAACTCGCAAACATGAGATTCTCATTAGGAAAAGCACTTTTTGAGTGAGGGATTGAGCGACTGAGGGTTATTACAGTAATTGTCGGATTATGCAGCCCACCCCCGACTGTTGTTTTTCCGGACTTTCAGGACTGACGGGCTGCGCTCTCATCTGCGGGACCTGCTGCTCTGCATTATAGCTCTGATCTGCTTGACAGATGACTGGGAAACATTAAATCCTTGTTAAGTGCTGGAGCAGGCCCAGGGTCAGGAGGAGGGGATTGAGGGAAGGGTTACATTTTGGCTGGCTGCAGATTGGCAGGGTGATGTTGATGGCGAGAGAGTGAGAAGTGACCTATTTTTTTTTTTTTTCCTATCGCCTAATACAAAACAGAGTTTGATGAAGGTGCTGCTCATGCATGGAAGCTACCCAGTACAACCCCGGCTTAATCCCAGTCTGATCTGATGGTCACTTTGGTGTAAAACGTGACGCAGCAGACAATTTAAAGAGTGATGCTACACTTGGGGAGAATGTCTCTTGGAGGAAGTG
The DNA here is from genome assembly GCF_013358895.1 of Oreochromis aureus. Classification (NCBI taxonomy): domain Eukaryota; kingdom Metazoa; phylum Chordata; class Actinopteri; order Cichliformes; family Cichlidae; genus Oreochromis; species Oreochromis aureus. The sequence continues at coordinate 19,723,110 of NC_052952.1, forward strand.
TAGTAATGATAGTTGGTCATGGTTAAAGATGAAATGAAACGTAAATGCTGGTGCAGGCTGAGGAGAAACCAGCTGAGCACTTCTAGAGTAAATATACACATAAAAGACCAGGAAACAGTTTTAGCTTTAATGTTTGCTTTTGGGAATTTACACTGAAGTTGAATTGAGTTTTTGTTGTTGTCTAGGTTTGTCAACTGGTTTTAATCTGACAATATTATTTATTTTTTTTCCCAGCATTAACCTGTACAAGTCAGGCAGCACGTACTGCATTTACTGATTGTCAATCTGTGATGTTATGTGTAAACGTAGACAACAATTCACATTTACTCACATTTACACCTGCAGTTGAATCACCAATTAACCTTATCGGATTTATGTCTTTGTACTGTGAGGGGAAGACAGAGTACCTGAAGAAACCCACACAGGCCCGGGGAGAACATGCAAACTATACACACAAAAGACCCGCCTTGGATTTGAACCCAGCACCTTCCTGGAGCAATGCTTCCCAAACCTCATGCTACCCACAAAAGTGTTGTGATGTAGACCAAGAATATTGTCTTCAGGTTTGAGAGACAATCAAATCTGTGTGTAAGCTGTTAAGTAGCGAGATAAAGAGAAACCAGACGGAGGAGCACAATCTTAAATATGTGGCCCTCAAGTTTATAGATTTTATAAACCAATTTAACATCTATTATTAAACTGGCTTTTCTGCATATGCAATTGCTGCTAGAATACATTTTAAAATCAAGTTGATTTTAAGATTTTAAACTGATATTTTCTATATTTTATGCCCTTTATTTCTAATCCTGTAAAGCTATCCAGAGAACAGTACGGGAACAATAACAAAAGAAGCACCACAGAAAATCAGAGAATAAGTAGGGTGATCAATATTGTCTATTGGATTCCAGCTAACTGGTGGTGAACATTTGTTTCAGAAGGGCAGTCTGCTTTTCAACAATGTAAACTGTTAATTCTTTGCTAGGTAGCAACTACATAAATCTGCTAAAGCTCAAGTGTGTCCACAGAGGAGCCACCAAGCATCGAGTTCACATCCTGAATCCTAAATAAGAAGCACAGATGGCATCTGGTGTCCATGCTGATGCAAAAGCGTCTGAATATTTCTGAAACATTTATCCAGCTTTGATGTCAGAGACACCTTGACTATTAATGAATGAAATATGGGAAATGCAACCTCAGTGGGGGTTACATCAGAGGTTTGGCTATCCAGCTGTGACAGTGTAGTTAGATCTTCCACTCAGGTCCTGGGATCACAAGGACTAAGTGTCCAATCTGTCTCCATCAAAACCACCATGTCCCTTTTTCCCCCTCCAGCGGCGGAAAGTCATTCACCCTTTAAATCGTCGAGCTGGAACTCGGCTTAAATGGGGGATTGGAGGTTCAGCCAGCGGCAGCCAGTAAGAGCTTTACAGAGAGAGAGAGAGAGAGAGGGAGAGACAGACAAATTCCACCTCACGCACCCACCAGCACATGGCCTCAAAGACCTGATTAGGATCAATATCCTGTTTGGAAGAGTGACACTCGTCAGTCCGGCACGTGTCCGATAACAATAGCGAGGAGATGCGACGCAAAATGCGATTGCTCTGAAGCAACAAACAGCATCTTACATCAGCAAAGCCAAGCTGCAGCAGGACCCATAGTAAGTTGCTTGGTGACAGTTGCTAAGCCACCACTGGTTTCTGTCTCAGGTCTCTTTTTTTGAATGTCTGAACTCAGGGACTTTCAATTGTGGTGAAGATGCTGTCCTTACTTTACGAGGTCACCAAGTTTTCAGGCAGATTAGCCTGAAATTGTGTTTAATAGTGCCTGAACTAAGTTGGTGAATGTTACACATATCAGTACATCTGGACATAGTATTTCCCACTGAAAACGCTACGTCCAGATGAACAGAATCAACTTTTGGAGATTTACTTACCTGGATGATTGAGCATGCATCAAGACATTACACACATCAGCAGAATTTTTTTTTTTTTTTTTTACCTTGGTTCTATTATTCACCTACTAAAAGGACTAAAATTAATCAGAACAGCAGTAGTAATCAGCCTCAAGGTGCTTTATGTTGTAAGGTAAAGACCTTACAATAATACAGAGAAAAAAGAAAACAATCGGATAGATCACAGAAAACAGAAATCCAGTATTTTATCTCAGGAGTGTTGAATTTCATATTTTATTATAAATTACAATTCAAACAGTATAAATACTGTATGTCAGTATCTCTCAGCCTAATTCAGTATATGCAGCTACAATCACGTGGAAAACTGCAGACTTGAGAATTGTCCAGATTAAGATCTCTGACAACCTCCACCAGGAGGGTAAGTCGCAGAAAGTCACTGTTCAGGAAGCCTGTTGTTGGAAAGTTCACTGGAAGGGAAAAAGTGCAAAAAGCAGCCTGTGTGATGGTGACCTTGAGAGGATTGTTAAGAAAAGTTGATTCAAGAACTTGGGAGAGCTAAGAGCTGACTGAGGCTTGTGCTGGAGCATGAGGAACCATCATGCACAGATGCGGCTGTCATATTCCTAATATCCAGCCACTCCTGAACCACAGACGGTTTTACCTCACTGTTGCTCAATGATCCAGGGTAAGTAAAGTTTGTATTTTATTTCCAAATCAAGTTTTGGAATAATTGTGGAGAGGGGCAGAATTCCAGGTGTTTGAAGTACAGTGTGATGATTCGGTGGGTCATCTGCTGACGTCTGCAGTGGCTGCTCCTCTGTGTTTTACCAAAGCCAAAGTCAGTGAAGCCTTCAACAAGGAAACTTTAGATTCAGAGAATTCATGCTTCCATCTGCTGACAGTCTTCATGGAGGTGCTGATTTCTTTTTCCAGCACCTTACCACCTGCCCTAAATGCCAAAACTGCCAGTTTGCTGACCTTGTTATTGAACCTGAACCCGTTTGAGAATCTATGATCTCAGAAATACTACTCAGAAGTACAGATGAGCTGTAGACTGCTATCAAAGCAGCCTTGGGCTTCAGTGATGCCTCAGCAGTCCAACAAGCTCATCACTTCCATGTTACACCACAGTGATGCAGTAATTTGTGATAAAGGAGCTCCAACCAAGAAGTAAGCTCATAAATAATTATACTTTTCAGAAGCTGGACATCCCATTTATCCCTTTTTTTGATTGGTCTCAAGAACTATTCAGTTCCCCTGTATGACCTGTACACGTAGCACACATGTAGAAAAAAAACTTTGAATCTTGAATAATTGGCTGACTCAATTCAATTCAGTTTCATTTATTTAGCACCAAATCACAACAGTCGCCTCAAGGTTCTGACAGTATGCAATATGCCACCTCCTCCTGCTCATCCAGGGGGGACAACAAGATGTTTCCAAGCCAGCCAAGTCAGATCATCTCTCCAGCGACTGTCCCGTGCTGCGAGGGCCTGGTGGCTAGGCCTTAGCCCAAAAAAGTGATGTGGGTTTGGTGCTTAGTAGATCAGATGGCAGTCACAGGTAAAAGTCCCGGCGCGCCGATCCCTCGCGTTCAAAACCGGCTATACTAACATTGAAATATTTCACCTCACGTTTATTGAATATAAAATATGAACGTTTCTGAGGAGCACTAGTATACTAAAACAATAATTTATAATACCACATATCTGTGTACATCTTGGCTCTGTATGTAGAAGCCAATTATCTATAAATTGTATTCCCAACACCAGTCAATTATCGAGTACCTGCACATCCCAATTAGCAACCACGCATTTGCTTTTGCAGGCAGGTTCATAGCTCCTGAAAAAAAATCATTTTCCCTTTTTCTTTCATATATTTGCACTTCTCTTTGTGATTTCTACAACCTAAACTGATGAGCTTCCGGAGGGCCTACATTTGATAGCAAAATGACATATTTAATATATTGCACAACATGCAACGTTCATATGAGGCCGAATCCTGGCATAGGAAGTGTTGTGTTTCAATTCCCATTGTGTCCACAGAACAGAACAGCAGGTGTGTGCGTAATCGTCCAACTGTCATATGCATACAAAAAAGTTATCATCCCAGAGACCCATTTATTATACAACGAAGTTGCTTAACAATCACGCACAGTGGTGATCCTCGAATAAATGATAACTGCACTGCAAGGAAATGCATTGTATACTGGAGCGCAGTCAATCTGACAGACCGAGACTCAAATCATATGTGAATTCTGGGTGTGCACACACACACACACACACACACAGAAACTACATGCTGTAACTCCCACGCGGCAGCTTTGTGTTGAAGAGCATGAACAGACCAGTGTCATCCAAAATAATAGACTGAACAGATCGCAGTATGGCCCACATCGACAGCCCAGCAGATTTGCTCGCTCCACAGTAACGTGTGTGGTCATTGCATAACAAATTCTGACATTAAAGCACGACAGTGGAGGCCAGAGATGCTTTGCTCTTCCCGTTGGGATGGGTAGGGGGGGTGGGGGCTCATTCTCACTAAGCAAACTGCTGTAAACACATTCTTTTGAATGTAAACACATTCTCTCCATTCACTGGGCACCCCACAGAAACATAAATCCTATCAATGACATAATAAATATTCCTTTGGATGGAAATGTCTGCTGAATGGCCGTACCCATGATATAAATCTGTATTTTATATGCGCCTCTTCCGCCAGCAAGAATTTTTCAAACGCTAACGAATGTTGAACATTTCTTAATCATTTATGTTTATTTTGTAGAATTTTACAGTAAATTATTTTGCATAAATAAACAAATGTGAATATTTTAGGGCAAGACAGAATCTCACGAGCACAGCAGTTTTAAAACTACTGGAAACAGCATAACGTGCAGCGTTATTCGTACGTTAAATCGAGGCTGACAAAGTCCAGAGGACCTGAAGAGGTTTGTGCAGAAAGCTATGCGAGTGTGCGTCATGCGAGTCGGTTGTTTACTGGGTTGCGTGAGAGATGGTGGTCTGGAAGGCGAAAGTGATGTTGTTTCGCGCGTGATCGAGGTAGGGGTCGGAGAAGGAGTGTGTGTCACCGGAGAAATGTCTCCACTGCATGAGCTCGGACATGCTGAGATGCTTCTGTGCCGCCCCCTTACGGTCACCTTGACGACCGAGCTGGCAGGGCCTCTCGGAAACCGGCTCCTCTTCCTCTGTGACAGCTGAAAATGAAGACCGCAAAGATGTGAGGAGGCATGATTTTCAGTCTTTTCGTGCTCTGGTGTCAGCATGTGTGGCGTGTATGTGAGCCTACCGCTGAGTGTGCCGTCCATGCTGCAGCCACAGTTCAGCAGGTCATGAGTCAGGCAGGGCGTCTCCGTCAGGCTGAAAAGATCTCGCAGATCACTGGTGGAGAAACTTGTGTGCTCTGCCCCTTTCCCCATGTCAACCACGGTTCCAGAGAGTCCCTGTTTGGACACCTGTCGCTGAAATATACGCTCCTCAATGGTGCCTGAGAGGAAGAAAGAAAACTTTAAGACACTGTTGATATGGTAGAATTTTTTGTTGTTGTTTGTAATTTGTATTTACGCATTCTTGCCTGCAGTGAGAAGACGGTAGATGTGCACAGTCTTCTTCTGTCCATCTCTCCACACCCGAGCCATGGCCTGGACAGAGAAAGAGGGAAAAAAGCTGCAGTGGAGGATAACACACATGTATTCAGTGCCCTCTGCTGGATTTGCATGTACTCGTACACGAGGGCAGCTTCACACTTATTTGATTCATTTCATCTGCGCTAAGCAACGACCTCCGGGCCTTAGATATTGGGCCAAAGTGTGTCAAAGGAAATCAGTTCTCACAGACTTCCATATTATAAATGCCTCGTTTTTTTAAAGACTTATTTGATCTTTTTCTCCCTGATAACGACACTGATAATTTTTATAGTTTCTTTTAAGTGTGTCTCAGTGAAATCCTTCACATGTTTTGGTTTCTGTCATTTCCATCGTGTTCTTTTTTTATTTTCATTCTGGGGTTTTTTCACTTCTATTGTGTTTTTTAATATTTCTGTGTCATGGTTACTATGTCCATCTTTTACATACAGCTCACGATGGACAACAATAAAACCAAAGGCACTTTTAGACTTCATACAACCCTAACTTTTGAGATTTTCAGACTATTACTGTTTGTATTTTACCTGAATGTCATTGGCAGGGTTCCAGTCGATGTCGTACAGCACCAGGTGGGAAGCGCCAATGAGATTAAGCCCAACCCCACCTGCTTTAGAGCTCAGCAGAAACAGGAAGTTCTGAGAATAGGGACTGTTGAAACTGTCGACCAGTCGCTGCCTCTGGTTCGTGGGGGTATTTCCGTCCAGCCGACAGAAGGTGTAGCCCATGTGTACACACAGGTCCTGGAGCAAGTTTAGCGTCTGAGTGTAGTTTGACACTACGACCACCCTGCAGAAGCACACCTACTATCAAATGTAATGCTTGACACATAAAGTAAAAAAAAAAATCCAGATGATTCAAACAACCAATAGCATCTTAGCGTCACACAAGAACACACCTGTCTGAAGAGCTCAGCTGTCTAATGGTGGCAAGCAGGTCCGAAAGAACCAGCAGTTTTCCAGAATCAGCTATGGTGAATCCTCCTGAAGAATAGGATTCTGGGAAGAGATCTGCCAGACCCTCATATAATGAACTCTCCACAGAGCCAGCATCTGTCCTCTCCTACCAACAGAACAACCCATGTTCATGGTTATGACTGGGATTCACGATCATATATTTACAGTTTCCACTGTGATCACAGGTTTCTGTCCCCCCAGCCAGCCAACTCATAAAAGAATATAACCTTAACGGTGACGTGGAGCAGTCCGGGGTGATTACAGAGCTTTTTCAGTGCGGTGATGCAAGCCAGATGTGTGTGGGTTTGAGTGGAGCCCTGAAGGCAGGCCCTGAAGACTCTGTGGCAGAGGAGGTGCTTGTACAGCTCTCGTTGCAGAGGGGACGGCTCGCAGAACAACGTCCAGTCGAGGCGAGGAGGCAGGTAGCGGTTGATGATTTCCTGCGTCCGCCTCAAGATGAACATGCCGGTCAGACGAGAGAGCTCGGCCGCTCGCTCCTCTCCCAAAACTCTCTCCTCCTGTTGGCAGCGACAGATTTAAGATCAGGTTTAACACCAGATAACATTTTTATAACAACTGCACAGGAAGAGAAAGGAGACGGGATTACCTCTGTGCATGAGGGCTGTCTCGAGCGCAGGATTGGTTCCTCGTATACTTTTCTATAAGCAGTCGATGAGCCCAGAATCCCAGAGTTCACAAACTCAATGATGGCGTAGAACTCCTGCAGGTCGTTTTGAACTGGAGTGCCTTCAAAAGCACAAAAAACAGCCTGTTATAAAACATCTGCAAGCAGTCGTAGCTGCCATTCAGAAACTCCTAAAACTCCCTTCAGAAACTCCCTTTTCGCTTTCACCTGTAAGTATGACTCTGCGATTACACTCGAGGCTGCTGAGGGCTGATGATGTTTTGATGTTGCTATTCTTTAATCTGTGACCCTCATCACAGATTATAAGACCAAAATCAACTTTCTGGACCTGGAAACAGAAGGAAATTATAAGATAAGAGCACAAAGATCAGACAGCTTCTTCGTAAAAAGAACGTTATAAGACATCGGGAGAACATACCTGCTCCAGGCAGCGCAGCAGCATTTCATAGCTTATCACAAGAACACTGTGCAGTGGGGACAAAACAAACTGCTCTATCCTGTGGTCCTAAACACATTTCAATAAAGAACAAAAATGGAATTACTTAATAAACTCCAGATTAAAGTAGATGATTCATTCAGATACTTGTTCTCATTTTAATTATTTACAAAAAAGATATTAAATCAAGAAAAGCCGGCAATAAAAATGGAGTAACATAATTAACTCATCAAATAAGAGAGAAGAATTATTGCAATAGAATAAAATAGAAAGCTTATAATAAAATGGATGGATTTTTTTTAAACCACAGACATGTACCTAAGAGCATGTAGGTTCCTTCTGAGTTTTAAGCAGTGTGACTTGTTGCTGTATGCACTTTAATACAGAATGGATAACAGGATATATACATATGCACTAAAGCAGTGAGTTCACATTTAAAAAACATGTTGTTTCATGATTAACTGAACCAAGAACTAATTATAAAACAGAATAACCTGATCCACAGTGAAAACGCTGATCCTCTCACGGCCCAGCCACTTGTTGAATTCTGCAGCCCAGTTCTGTACCAGGCTGCCAGGTGTAACCACAAGCACACGCTTAGCAACTGGCCTCCCACCATAAGGTCCCTGCTTCAGCAACGTCCAAGACAGCGCCACGCTCTGGAGAGTCTTTCCCAGACCCATTTCATCAGCCAGGATCGCACCGTAGCAACCTGCAGCTCTGAAGCACAGAGACGTAAGCACAACATTTTTTTTTAAGTGTGAGGCTACAACAGATTGATTAAGAGGTTTTTTGCACAGCATTTGATGATAGCCAAACAGCACTGTCACCTCATGCCCATGACACACTCGTAGAGGAAGAGCAGGCCATCCCTCTGGTGCGGTCGCAGGTGTGTGGTCAGGTGTGGGTCAAGCACAACATCGACCACAGGAAGCCCTGACTTGTTATTTAACCACTGGTGGTTGGCAGAAGGGCGAGGCATCACCAGTGCACCTAAAACGATATGAAATAATATTATTAAAATACAACAGAAATATATATTTTTTGCCAATTTATGTAGGTAATAAATTAGTGCATCATCAAACTCCAACTTTATTTACACACCTGGAGCGAGTGGGTCATGGCGAGGTCTGCGGGTTTGTTCCTCCTCTGGTTTTGTTTCTCTGTGGCCCGCTCCACCCAGCATTGTTGGAGGGCAAAAGGGTTTGAATGCCAAGCGGCAGGAGGGTGGTGGAGCAGACTTTGTGTTTAACTCCGCTCGCTCTGTTTGGACCTCCTGGAAACAGCGCCCCTTGGCAAAGTCCTCAGCAGAAATGACCCCCATCACCTCCACCTCTTTCCCACCAATCGTGAGAGTCTCTCCCTCGGAGAGCGAGGCCAGCTCCGACACCTTGTAGCCACTACCTACAGTTCACATATGCACACTTGTCAGGATCACATGTACTAGGAGAAATCAACAAGTATTGATCTACTTAACTTTGATTTTACTTAACTTTAGCATATTTTAATGTTTAATGCAGTAAGCTTCAGTTAAGTGTGAAAAGTATGCTTAAAGAATTTTATTTAAGATTTGAGTATTTAATTATTTTCCAGTGTTTCATGATTCAAAAACGTGCCTTGGGGCTGACTATGCACAACTAAGGCAGAGAATGTTTAATACCTTACTTTACAGAAGCCGGGGTATTTTCCTGTTATTTTTATATTTAATCTTGAGTAAATTAAATGTCAGGTAAATATTTTCAATCACAGTACTGATGACTTTGCTTTCATTGAGTCTTAAGTCAGTCTTAATTTCTTTATATTTTGCTAGGAAAATGTGAAATAAATAGGTTCAGCGATTTACTGAGATGTGTAAACAGAGTTTTTTGGTGCAAAAATCACATTTTATGCCTTTCAAACTGTGTCACCTTTAATATTTTTGTTAGATTAGACTAAAGAAATGTAAAGAAATTATGTACTTTTCTGACAGGCTGCTAATGATAAAGTACCTAAAATTGCTTCTTTGCCAAGTTGTTTGTTATGTGTAGACACAACACTTGCTTATCCGTCAAATTAGGTGCCTTTTTATTGCTTGAATGATTCATAGATCTGCATCAACACTGAAAGTGAGTGAAAAAGTAGCTGATGTTCAAAGAAAAACTTTGAAATTCCTTAAGAAATCCTGGAAACTACACGTCTGGCTCTTTGGAAGCCAAATATAAAGAAATGCAGGCTATCTTCAGGATTTTTGTATATAGTCCTATATTAAAATTGGGCAGTTGTCATTTTAAATACATGCAACAGCTACACAGGTAACCAATTAAAATTTGATGTTGGTGTCCGTCTCACCCTTTCCGATATCCTTCCCCTCCATATCTTTAAGAGTGACTGTGCGCCCTCTTGTCACCAGCACTGCGTCTCCCTCCCAGCGCTTATGTTTCTTCTTGCTGGCCTTACACCACACCACACTAAAGTAACGCGCCCCGTCTTGACTGCAGCCAGAGTCTGAGCCTGCAGGAGGCTGAGGGGTTTGGGGAGACCCAGGAGGGCCATCATTCACTCCTGTAACACAAAGACATATAACGAAGTCAGAGACACCAGATGTACACAGGAAATTGACCAGCAGAGGTCACTGGCGCATCAAGCTTTTCAGCATAAAGGCTTCTACACGCCATTGTTGGCTCCACCTATCATGGAAACAAAATACAACATGTACAAGGCTCAAACAGTTAGCACCGTGAAACAATGCAAATGTCAGCAGATGCGGTCACCTTATGATCTTTCATCAGCTTCTAGAAGACGGATTAAAGACTTCCTATAAAAGTGGAACACGTGACTTCGAAATAAACAGAGGACCAGAGGAAAATGGATCTTCTTTTTAATAGAAACACATGAATGCATAGACAAACAGTAAGAGAAATGGACAACACTTGTATAACAACAGTACAATACAATCAATGTTGAACTCACAATAAATAGCAGTAACACCAAAAACCATCAGGGCCCCTCCCTTCTTTTGTTCGCGCAACCGGCCAACAGTTCAGCAACCAGCGAGAATTACTCACTCGAACGTTTTTGTTATCACAATAACAGATTAAGGCCTTCAAAAGTTTACCTTGTGCTTCAGTCCTGGTATCTCTAGAATTTGCTACTGGAGTGCTCTCTTGTGGCGACATGAATGGTTTTTGTAGGAAGTCTACAGAATGAATAAAAGCGGCTACAAAAACTGTTTTGATAACCAAAACCTCTAGTGGAAAGTGGATTTCTACAGATGCCAGAATGGGTGGAAATGTTCTTTACACAGAGATAACAACACGTCGCTCCCACTGACATCAAGTGCTTTAACTCTTACATTCATATTTTTCCAACAATCTTAGACAATAAAGATCATTAATGCCTTGCTGGCACTCCTGTAATTAGAGACTAGTGGTAGGTGTAGGCAGGAAGAGCACCACTGAGGTACGTTATCAGTCAATACTACAAATATTCCCTTCCAAAATTTGGACTTTTATACATATTGGCCTGTCACAGTGTTACCGATGTCAGCTTTGTTTTATTACATAGATGTTTGTCTCCACTTTTGGTACTCATGGACACGATGATGCATTTTTAACACAGACAAGCACAAACAAAGACGGATGGCAGCAGACCTTATTATCCTAATTAGCCTGCAGGACGTAAACAGGTTATCTGTGTGTGTACGAGGCACTATGTTTCCAAAAGAAAGTCAAGTCCTGAAACTGACCTCACACAACCAAAATAAAACAAAATAGGTGACTGCTCCAAAGCGCTCTTTTCTTTCTTTCTTTCTTTCTTTCTTTTTTTTTTTAAAAAAAACTGTACTACTCAGAGCCCCTCCCTTTCTCACAGTGACCACAGAAGTGCATGTCGATACTTGTTATAGAGAAACGGGCAGTCCGTGTCTCAGTCGGGCTGCCTTCAGTTTCTCCACTTTGATCTTGGCTCGCAGCAGTTCCTCCTCCAGTTCCTGCTTCCTCTTCAGCCCCTCTCTCTTCTCCTCCAGGTACAGGGCCACCTTCCTGTGATTGGCCAGCACCAGCTCGTGCTCCTCTTTGGCCAGGTGCAGAGGCCGAAACCTGTCCGGCTCATGGTGAGGGTAGATGTCGTTGGGGTAGAGCTCATGGCGTAAGGGCAGCGGCGAGGTGGAAAGAGGGATGTTGGAGGAAGGAGCCGGCGATAACGACGCTTCATAATCATGGATGCTGCCCAAGTCCTGCTCTCCCTCTCGCTCCTGGCCCCCTTCCAGCCGTGGTCCTGTGTGCGATGGGAGGATGGGAAGGTCTGGCGGTGGTTTTACATCCTCTTCAGCGTCCAGCTGGACCACCTCATGGGGGATACTTGGGACAGATGCGGAGTAATCCTGAAGTCCAGCCAGAGAGGAGCTGCTGCCAGGATGTTCGATGGGAGAGTTGTGCTTGCTGTATATTAATCTACAAATGGGAGAAACAAGATAAAATAAATAAATAAATATGTGAGCCTGGAGTGCTTAAGCAGCATTTACTGGGTGTCTACATCTTGTTTATATGAAGTGTGTTGAAACCTCTGCAGGTGGGTAAATCAATCAAAGGATTAGGTGAATGATCAGAGAACATTAAAGGGAGTGAAAGGAAATTAAAGGATTTGGCAACAAGTCTTGGTGGTTACAACCTCACACATGTGAAGCGTTTTTGATCCCACTCATATTCCATCACTAGGATTCTGATTTCTAACTGTGATGACTGCCTTTTAAACTGAATTATTTAGTGTATTTTTCTCCTCTGCGTACTCTCTTAATCCAGCATGAGGATATTCAGCACCGTCTTACTTTTTGTAGCGCTGAGAACACGAGCTAAATAATTATTTTGGAGCCAAGTTTCTGATAGAATTATCAATGTGAAAACCAGACTTGTGTATTTTCCAAATGTACTGATGAGCAGCCAGTAAATGATGGCAGGTCATGCAGTATGTCCTCCTGAGCCTGACAGAGTGCAGTGAGTAATCTGATTGGGTTTGGGAGCATGAACGGCAGCCCCTCCTCTCCCTCTGTATGTCCAAAACTCTCATGTGACTTGTGTTATCCTATCCTTTATCTTTGTGTGTGTTTGTGTGTGTGCGTATGTGTTCTCATAAGTGCAACCGTACCTGCGCAGCGCCTGGTCCTTTTCGTGGATGGGCACGTGGTGAAACAGGTGAGGGATCATCTCCATAATTCTCCTGGTTGGCTCGGAGATGCTTGCTCTGTACTCTGGCTGGGCGTGTCTCCTCTGCATCACTTCCTGCTTGGCTGACTCCTTCAGTCTCTTGTAGAGGGTCCGGAGGCCCTGAGCTGTGCGATGGGGTCTGTCTCCTCCCAGGGCATTGTACTGTTCAGCAACAGTGTCCCAGCACTTGTTCTTGTCCACGATGACCGCGTGCTTGTTGGTGTGCTCCTCCAGGATTCGGATGTGAGGCCGGACCAGCTTCAACAGGTCCAGCTTCTCAGAGAGGGTGAAGTTGGAGGAGCGGGCTTTACCCACCATACTGGACAAAAACACAGAGCTGGATGCCATCTTCTAGCATACTGGGCTCACGCAGACCAAGTCTGGCCTATGGCTGTCACCCTTTAGTAACCACACTCAGTGGTGTGGGCTCCTCACTCTTCCCACCTGTCTTTTTTTCAGTCCCCGCCGCTCTCTTCTCCTGGTCCACGGTGACACACCAACACTGGTCTAACTCAGATACATGTCACATTTCCCCCCTTCGTCTTCTTCCTCTCCAAATCAAACATAGGCTATGTCTAACAAGTGCATGGATTCTCACACTACTCCTGGACTCCCTCTCAGCTACGTTGCACAACAAAAACAGGCTGTGCTGCACACAATAAGAATCAGGCTTAACTAGGCCAGCCTCGTTTAGGCCCCCGCCTACCGCGGAGGGCTTTGGATGAATTCCTCCCAGCTTAGGCTGACGTAGCTAAGCCGCTTAAGCCCAGCCCGACCTACTTACAGCTCGGTCTCTCTAAACCCCAAACCGAGCACAGCACAGAGCACAGCAGAGACACACCGGCTCTACAGTGTGACAAAGGGAGTGCTGCAGAGGGACATTGCCCTCCGCACATGTGCCACAACAGTTTGCAAACAGCACACTGTAAGGTGTTAAAGTGTCACATGTCTAACGTCCTGAAGTGAGTGATGCTTTGAATCAGCGCCGGCTTAACTAACTGAACCGGGGGGGAGGGGTTTGTGAGCGCGCTGCGCATGTCCGTGGAACCCGCGCTTCTGGCCGTGCTTCAGCGTAGATTGAATGCAGACGGGGAACGCCAGCTCCGCAGCGCACGCGGCGACTCCGTCGATTAAATACGTGTGTGGGGCGCGTGCGAAAACACAGTCAGAAAAGCGTGCCCGCGCCGCGCGTTCTCAGGAAGGAAAACGGAGGCACTGGCTGCTCCGACAGGAGGAAGGGGAGGAGAAGGAGACGCTGATCCCGAGCACAGTCCGAATCTGGCCGCTAATTTGCATAATGCTGGACCTGCTGTCACTCAGCCTTCGCCCGCCCGGTTTAACATCTATCCTGTGTGCGTGTGTGTGTGTGTGCGTGTGTTATTATTAGACAGAGCGGAATGCTATTTATATAAACGTTATATCTCATTATAGTGTCTGCTTGCAGCCTCTGCACGGGGTTTGGTCGAGTTAGACTTTGCAATATAACAGTGAATTTAAACAGCAGTGTTTGGTACGTGTGGGGCACATTATGAGGAATAATCGCTACTGTGGTGGTGATGATGATGATGTCCATGTCATTTATAACACTGGCTCTGCAGTGTTATAAATGACATGGACAGGCCAGTAGCTGTAAATTCTCTTTTGGGCCAGCCGTACCTCATTTTACACAGGACCGACAACCTCAAGCCAAATATTTGTGATTAGTAACGTCCCTGCCTTTAATGCTGTGTATCGATTAACCGATTATACAAATGTAGCCCAAAAAACCCCCGAAATAGATTGCACGACACATTTTTAAGGAATAAATTACAAAAAATAAAAAGCAAAATGCCCGATGTTGCAAATATGATACAAATTTAATCTCATATATGCAAATTAATATTTTTTTGTCAGAAGGGTCATTAAACTTAAAAAGTTGGAAAGTTATTTTATGGTTCAGGGTTTAGAAACATGATATATTATCTTGTATATTATTATAATTATATTGTTTGTAGAAATCCTGGAGGAATTTCCGGTTTGTGTTCTAGTCACTGCACATTTTTGTGTTGTTTATTTACTATTTATTATTTCTTCTTATGTACTGATATGGACTGTGGGTGGCTGTGAATGCAAAGTGGATGGTGTGGCTCAAGATACAGCAGAGCTTTGTGTTCAAGGTGACAGTGTTTGTATCATCTCTGTCTTTCTTTTAAAAAGGCAACAGAATCAGTATTGTTCTGTATGTACACATTAATATACATGATGCTTTTTGCCCGAGGCAAAAAAATTGCAGTAGTGTGTCAACATCTGTCCCCCTTCCTCATCTTTTGCATATTTGTCACATTTACATGTTTCAGATCATCAAACAAATTTAAATATTAGACAAAAATAACCTGAGTAAATTCAAAAAGTAGTTTTTAAATTATAATGTATTAAGGGGGAAAAGTTATCCGAGCCTACATGAAAAATTAACTGCCACCCTTGTAAAATCATAAATTAATTGAATAACCACAATTTTTAGAAAGTTGAGTTCAGTTTCTCTGTCTACACCCGGGTCTGATTACTGCCAGACCTGCTGAGTTACTAAAACCTGTCTGACAAAGTGAAGTAGGTTCAAAGATAAAGCAACACATCATGCTACGATCTAAAGAAACAGCTGAGAAACAAAGTCACTGACTGTCACAGCTGTCAGTCAGGCTTTGGCTTTGGGACTCCAGTGAACCACGCTGACGGCCACAAATGAAGAAAACTGAACAGCGGTGAACCTTCCCAGGAGTGACTGGTCTACCAAAATTACTCCAAGAGTGCATTGACGAGTCATCCAGCAGGTCACAAAAGAACCCAGAACAGCATCTAAAGAATTGCAGGCCTCACTCACCTCAGTTAAGGTCAGAGTTTATGATTCAACAATAAGAAAAAGAAGGCATCCATAGGAGAGTTCAAGGAGAAAAGTACTGCTGACCAGAGAGATCACAAAGGCTCGTCTCACATTTGCCAAAGAAAAACATCTTGATGATCCTCGAGACTTTTGGGAAAATATTCTGTGGACTGACAACACAAAAGTTGAGCCTTCTGGTTGGTTTGAATCCCGTTACATCTGACGTAACACAGCATTTCATAAAAAGAGCATCGTACGAACAGTCAAAAGTGGTGGTACAGTACTCTGATGGTCTGCGGCTACGTGGACGTGGACGACTTGCTGCAATTGAACCATGAATTCTGCTCTCTATCAGAAAATCCTGAAGGAGAATGTCCGGCCATCCTTTTGAGCCCTGAAGCTTAAGCTCAGGTTCTGCAGCAGGAAATTGATCCAAAACACACCAGTTCAAAATGGCTCAAAAAAGAAAGAAAAAAAAAAGAAGAAGACAGTTTTGGAGTGTCCTAGTCAAAGTCTGGATTTAAATGTGTTTGAGAGGCTTCGACATGACCTTAAATAGGCCACTCATGCTGGAAAACCCTCCAATGTGGCTGAACTAAAGTAATTCTGCAAAGAAGAGTGGGCCAAAATTCCTCCGTAGTGATGTTAAAGACTCATTGCTACTTATCGCAAACACTTGATCGCAGTTCTTGCTGCCAAGGATGGCACAAGCAGTTATTAAGTTCAAGGGCAATTACTTTTTTCACACAGGATCAGGTAGGTTTAGACAGCTTTTTCCCCTTAATGAATAAAATCATCATAAAAATAAAAAAAAAACCCACTTCATTTTGTATTTACTTGGGTTGTGTTTTTCTAATATTAAAATGTATTTGATGATGTCAAACATGTAAGTGTGACAAATATGCAAAAAAAATGATTAGCAATAAAGCAAAATGAAACCTTGCATAGATTTATTGCTGCAGACGCCTTGAGGCTAACCCAAATTCTTTCTACATAAAAACGATTGAAAACCATAATTAAAGACATTTTAGAATATATGTCATAAATAAAGTAAAATTATCAAAAACAAGAATAGTCCCATTAAAAAGTATTAATGTATAAAATATAACAGAGCCCACAGCTTGGTCACTTGAGAGCTAATGAAACAGAAACGGCTATTTCAGTAGAACCTTCATGACTAAACTACCTAGACCTAATGAGGCATCAGGTATGCTGCATGCTGAGGCTTGCACTGTCTTTGTCATTGTAACACACAGGGTTAATTGGTTTAGCTTTTAATCTCACCTGCATTTAATTAAAAACTAATTGGAAGTCTTGTTTTGATTTAGGAGCTATCCAGCTTAAATAACAGCTTGTAATGGAACCATGATTTTGTTTTCTGGTGGAAATCTTGAAGCGTTTCTCATTTTCAAACATTGCATCTCCTCATCTCCCTAAGGAGAGGGGAATGCTTGCTGGATTAACTTTGAACAAAGACACACAGGTGTACTCTTCACAGAAGTCTTTTCAGTCAAGAAAAATGGTGTGAGGCACAGCTGGAATATTTAAATCATGGTACAGGAAGAATTCTATCTGAAACTCTACCTCTAAGTTGTAGCAATAACTCAGTGATCACACCATCAACCCTTCACTATTTGTGGGTGTGATTAAAAAAATAACTACGTTTAATTAAAAGAAATATAAAAGTCATCATGAGCAATGTTATGTCCATCTGATTCATCAGACTCCTTTCCCTCCTGGCCTTCCACCTTTGTTGTGGTCTTTTTTTCCCCCCCCTCTCTCTCCCTCTCTCTCTCAAACGTATTTGTCCCCATATTTGTCTTTGCACATTCCCTGATATACATTGCTGAAACTATGAGAATCTCCCTCCAGGAATCAACTGACATTTGTGAGTTTTTATATTGCTGCTATGATTATTAAATTGGACATAAGAAGTGAGAAGATGGGGCAAGAAAAAGACAAGGCATTACATGGCTGTTTGTTTTTTACCTGCTGGTTTATAGTCTTCGGCAGAGGCTCCTAATCCAGGGTTCTGATGCTTTGTCTCAGCCTCATTTTCCTTACTCTCAGTTGCACTGAGAACACGAGCCAGAACCTTTGACAAGGCTGGGGCAGCTTCGGGCTGGACGTTAAACTCTGTTTTACTTGCACCTGGTGTTGCAAGGCTTCTCTGGACCTGCGAAATGAGGTAAGGACAAAAGAGAATTCCTAATATAAGGGAGTGTGATAAAAAATAATGGAAAATAATCAAATTAGGATGACAAATACTGAGGGTTTAAGACTGTAGGAAAAATGTTGAGAAAAAAAAACTTACTTTATCCAGTGCATTGCCTAAACCAAGTTTGGGGGTCAGAGGCTTGGATTCAGCCACAGAAAGTGAAGTACATGCACCAGGTGGCACAAATCGAGGCTTTTTCACTGCATTACCCAAGAGCTTGCTGGGAGCTCCAGAGCGCCGCATCTTTCTTTTTCCTAAAGACAAAAAGCAACCAATACAAGCAGATTAATAACTGCCATTATATTATTTTTCTTAGCACATTATTGCACCGGTTTAATCAGTGACTCAGAAAACAGCACATTCTGAAATCAAAATTTTCAACCCTCTTGAGATATGATTCAGTATCGTGAAATGTATTTTTTGCACTGTGGGTTTCATTCTCCTGTAAGTCAGTGTTTCATCCGGTAATAAAACACTAATATAAAGCTAGAAGATGGGTAGCTTCCTCCTGACTGCTTTTCTCTTCTTTTGTGTATATTTCTGATCAGTGATCAGTTTTACCTCCTCACAAACTATAAGGGGAATTTATGCACACTAATATAGTAAATTTCATGCATTACGTTTTATGCAAATACAGTAGCATTTGGTTGACACAAAATCCCAGCAAACACCTGGAGTTGCCTTGAGGCGTTACTGCATGATTACCGCTTATTACAAACGGTTTAATATCAGGGGAAAAAAAGAAAAAAGAAAAAAAAACACCTTCCTCAAAGGTACTCACTTTAATAACTTCGTAGGAGGCATGTAGCAAAAACTATCTCGTTAGCTCAAAACAAATCCAACTCCAACACTTTTCCTTTTAATGTCACAGTCCTTTAGCATTATATAAACACATCTAGCTAATGATTTGTCTCTATTAATAGCAAAAAAATGAAAACTTGGATTATTTGCATATGTAAATTCTGCACTGGGTAAACTGTGCATATCGAGACGAACATAACTCACTCAATCCTTTTTTTTATCATACATAAATCCTTCGGGTCACTATCCCTCTGATGGCTTTCTAGCTTTTTCGCGTCCTCAATTCCTGTTTATACTGGAATAATCGGCATATCACGATAATTTCTCGATAGCAACATGAACCTGTTACACAGCCAGCTAGCTAACACTAGCATAAAGATGATAATAACGCGGTTGGAAGTCTAATTTAGGCTTCATTATCAAGTCAGACAATGTGTGACAACGTATTGTACATACCCCGACGAGCTAAAAGTTAGATGAAAACACCTGACATTGCAGCCTTTAACTCAATTGCAACAGAACTCGTCTTGTCTTTCCTCTTCAGTGACTCTAGCATCGGTTCAGTTTCTCCCGCTGAACAGCTTGAAGAATCTGATTGGGCGAACCAATACAAATGGGCGTGGTTAAAAGAAAGGGTACGTTTGGTTCTTCTGTCCCTACAGTTTGGCCGTCACATTCAATGGAGTTTATATCCCGCTTGAATTTCAGCAACCGGTCGATCGATAACTTGTGAATCGAGCTCACCTACTACTCACTTCACCCCTTCATTAAATCACAGTGAAAGCGTGAAAGGAGGAATATTTGGGAAATATAAATATTGGTATAACCGTTTAAGTAAGCTGCTGTTCGTAATATTTTATTTCACTAGCACAGCTACCACAGTAAACTCCCCTCACATGTTTTTTGCAAGGCTAAGGCAAACGTGTCAACTTCTCAAAATTTACCGCAAATTACTCAATTTGAGGGTACCTGAAAGTAATACTTATATAGTAGTTGTATTAAGTTATTTTCACTAATACTTAATTATATTGATATTTAATAATATTAATTATTAATACTGATATTAAATGATAATACTGACAGGACCTTTATTAAGGGGAAAAAAAACTTATCCAAACCTTTCTGCATAATTCAAGTGAGGTTGAGCTTCAGGGTAAGAATGGACATTCTCCTTCAGGATTTTCTGGTAGAGAGTAGAATTTATGGTTCCATCAATTACAGCAAATCATCCAGGTCCTAAAGCAGGAAAGCAGCCCCAGACCATTACACTATCACCACCATGTTTGACTGTTGATATGATGCTTTTTAATGAAGTGTTAGTTTTAATGCAGTTAATTTTATGCAGAAGTAACCAGACTCAAACCTTCCAGAAAGTTAAACTTTTGTCTCGAGGATCATCAAGATTTCTCCATTTACAGTGGCTTGCAAAAGTATTCGGCCCCCTTGAACATTTCCACATTTTGTCACATTACAGCCATAAACATGAATCAATTTTATTGGATTTCCACATGAAAGACCAATACAAAGTGGTGTACACATGAGAAGTGGAACAAAAATCATACATGATTCCAAACATTTTTTACAAATAAATAACTGAAAAGTGGGGTGTGCGTCATTATTCAGCCCCCTGAGTCAATACTTTGTAGAACCACCTTTTGCTGCAATTACAGCTGCCAGTGTTTTAGGGTATGTCTCTACCAGCTTTGCACATCTACAGACTGAAATCCTTGCCCATTCTTCTTTGCAAAACAGCTCCAGCTCAGTCAGATTAGATGGACAGCATTTGTGAACAGCAGTTTTCAGATCTTTCCACAGATTCTGGATTGGATTTAGATCTGGGCTTTGACTGGGCCATTCTAACACATGGATATGTTTTGTTTTAAACCATTCCATTGTTGCCCTGGCTTTATGTTTAGGGTCGTTGTCCTGCTGGAAGGTGAACCTCTGCCCCAGTCTCAAGTCTTTTGCAGACTCCAAGAGGTTTTCTTCCAAGATTGCCCTGTATTTGGCTCCATCCATCTTCCCATCAACTCTGACCAGCTTCCCTGTCCCTGCTGAAGAGAAGCACCCCCAGAGCATGATGCTGCCACCACCATATTTGACAGTGGGGATGGTGTGTTCAGAGCGATGTGCAGTGTTAGTTTTCCGCCACACATAGTGTTTTGCATTTTGGCCAAAAAGTTCCATTTTGGTCTCATCTGAGCAGAGCACCTTCTTCCACATGTTTGCTGTGTCCTCCACATGGCTTGTGGCAAACTGCAAACGGGACTTCTTATGGTTTTCTGTTAACAACGGCTTTCTTCTTGCCACTCTTCAATAAAGGCCAACTTTGTGCATTGCACGACTAATAGTTGTCCTGTGGACAGATTCCCCCACCTGAGCTGTAGATCTCTGCAGCTCGTCCAGAGTCACCGTGGGCCTCTTGGCTGCATTTCTGATCAGCGCTCTCCTTGTTCGGCCTGTGAGTTTAGGTGGACGGCCTTGTCTTGGTAGGTTTACAGTTGTGCCATACTCCTTCCATTTCTGAATGATGGCTTGAACAGTGCTCCGTGGGATGTTCAAGGCTTGAGAAATCTTTTTGTCGCCTAAGCCTGCTTTAAATTTCTCAATAACTTTATCCCTGACCTGTCTGGTGTGTTCTTTGGACTTCATGGTGTTGTTGCTCCCAATAATCTCTTAGACAACCAACTGAGGCCGTCGCAGAGCAGCTGTATTTATACTGACATTAGATTACACACAGGTGCACTCTATTTAGTCATTAGCACTCATCAGGCAACGTCTATGGGCAGCTGACTGCACTCAGACCAAAGGGGGCTGAATAATTACGCACACCCCACTTTGCAGTTACTTTCTTGTAAAAATTGTTTGGAACCATGTATGATTTTCGTTCCACTTCTCACGTGTACACCACTTTGTATTGGTCTTTCACGTGGAATTCCAATAAAATTGATTCATGTTTGTGGCTGTAATGTGACAAAATGTGGAAAAGTTCATACTTTTGCAAGCCACTGTATGTATAATGACTTTCACTATGGTTCAGTCTTAGAAATGACTTTGTAACCCTTTCGAGGATGATAGATGAAACTTTGTTTCTCATCTGTTCATGGTTTCTTTAGACGGTGACATGATGTGTTACTATTTGAGCTCTTTCACCCAACTTCACTTTGTCAGACAGGTTCTGTTTAAATGATTTATTGATTCAGGTCTGACAGTAATCAGGCCCGGGTGTGGTTAATCAAAGCTAATTCATGATTTAATAAAGGGGGCAATAACTTTTTCACATAGGGTCAGGTAGGTTTGGATGGCTTTTTTATTAATAAATAAAATCATCTAAATTGTATTTTGCATTGATCTTTGTCTAACATTAAAATTAGTTTGATGATCTGAAAGATTTAAGTGTGAAAATACACAAAAAACTAAGAAACCAGGAAGGGGGAAATACTTTTTCAGAGGATGTATGCATAAGAGAGCTTTACTTGGTACGGGGTCATTTTGAATTACTATTTGTGTGATTATAAGTCTTACTGAGAGGATATTAAGAGAACAGGATGATGAGTCCAGGCATTTGGGGTGCTCTTTGATTTTTGTGATCATCCATTCTTGGGCCATCTGATATTGAGTCTGTAATCCAATCATGGAGGGAGAGAGTGTAATCCATCTTAATCCCACATTCAGAGAGAGAGAGAGTGAGAGAGAGAAACCTAGGATCGGGTGGGTCATTAAGAGAGAGAAAAACAGCTGAAGGACAGCAGTAATCTCTGAATGCTTCACAACAGCAACACAGGTTTTTAATAGCTAGACAACAACACTGCTGCAGAATTTGTCTGCTTTAGACTCAGTGTTCAGTGTTTTACTGTAATTCGGCCTGTCTCTCTCATCTGATCTGGTCCCGTCTGACAGCTGCCTTCCTGTGTCCTGAACCCTTGTTGTCAGGGTTACCTCTCCACAGAGACGCACTCTCAAAGGTAAGGGAGGGCTTCAAAGGAGAGGAGACCCTCACCTTGATGGTGTTAAGAGCGAGGATGTGGCAGAGATAGGACGGCAGGTTGCCCGTGGAGGAACAAGTGGAGTCAAAACCTGCAGAAAGAAGGAACAAGGAGTTGGTTGAAGTGAAAGTTGACATCTGAGGTAAGATAAAAAAGAAAATAAACAAATGAGGAAACAAGACTGCTTCCTGCTTTCCTCATGTGTTGTTTAATCTGTTTAACTTTTTTTTGTTTTTTTTTATTAGGATGGGCTATGATCTGGAGAGGTTTGTAGGTTACGTGAATGAGGGTCTACTGTGCTGTGTATGTCGAGACGTGCTGGAGCGCCCCCTCCAGGCACCCTGTGAACATGCTTACTGCAGCTCCTGCATCAGCACCTGGCTGGTCCATCACCACTCCTGTCCTGAGGACAGACTGCCACTGGATGTGGGTAGCCTCAAACCACTGTACAGGTCAGTCTCCGTCTCCTGCAGTTGTGCTGCTTCCTTCACTTCCTCGTAATCATGCACTCTTAAGTTTTGCAGATAAGTTTATGCAAGTCAGTAGCATTATAACAGTATCCTGCTTTTCTCACTGTAAGAGTTTCTGTCTGTGTTGGTTTGATTGCAGGTACATGCGTAATGATCTGAACCGTCTGCAGATCCGCTGTGTGAATGCAGCACAGGGGTGTGAGGTGGTCTGCTCCCTGGAGAGCCTCCACTCACACGAGGACGAGTGCGAGTTTGCCTTCATATCCTGCGCTAACACAGGTACATGACAACATCACACCGGACAAAACACTATTCATGCAATGTGTTTTTATGAGTCTTTATGACAGTAAAAGTCAAACTGCTATCCTCATGGATGTGTATGTTACAACTGTAATGTGAAACGTCTGTGGGGGTGGACAACAGGTGGGCCCTGTTGTTGTCTTGGCTACCCCAGGAACAGGTGCACTTTTGGGACTGAAAACTCCCACAAGCCTCACACAGAGAGCACTGTGTGAGGGTCGGCTTTCATTCATTCTTTAATGAGGGATTTTAAGGTCTGTTTGAGACATGTACGTGCAAGTGTGCGCTTTTGTGCTCACCATGTGTCTGTGACCCGTCTTTGGCAGGTGGAGAGTACATATGTTACCACTGTGGTAGGTTGAATCACATGTGGTGTGTGTGCATGCGTTGTGCAGTTTAAGTCACTAAAATCACCTGAAATTTCTGCTGTTGTGTGACTGCAGTGATCTGTGACTACACTGTAGATTTAATAACTCTACTTTGGATACACAAAGTGTTTACAAAGTACATTTTTGGTGGTGTTAGTAGATTATCTCCTCCTCGTACACACAGATGATTTTTATGGAAAAATTCATGCCTGCAAATAAATTTCATCTTTGTGAAGATGCTTTAGAAGCCTGTCTTATACACTGATAACCTGGTGGCTCCATGCAAGGCATTTGCACCCTTGTGACTTTTCCCTCTCAGGCTGTCCCGTGCAGGTCGAGAGGCGGGGCTTGGAGGCTCACCTGTCAGAATGTAGCTTTCGCAGCAGGGAGTGTCCCAATGGTTGCGGCCACACGCTGCTCTCCATCGACCAGTCACAACATAACTGTGTAGCGGAGCTGCGCACTGAGGTGGAGATGCTCAGGTAAGCTCAGTGCTGTCTCCTAAGCCTGAACTCAGAGGTAACACCACCATCATAACGTGGTCTCATTAAATGTCGACTGTAGGGTGGAGATGCTGTGCAAGGTGGAAGAGGTGAGAAGAGAGATGGAGTCTCGGCTGGACTCGCAGAGGAGACACATGGTGCAGAAAGAGTCTCAGCTGAAGAACGAGGTGGAGGAGCTCAAGGTGAAATGCCATGTTACCATATAAATGCAACAGATTTACTATATGAGTAGTACTAAAGCGCAGATTTATGACCTTGGGATACATTTACTATGAAAATACAATTTAGTGTTTTGTAAATCATTTAAACAGTTGTAGAAAAAATCCTGAAAGTTTGAAAGCAAAATGTTTTTACATGTCTGGACTGAGCTCAGGCCTATAAATGGAGGCAGTTTACGGATCTTTTTTATGAACATAAAATCACAGTAGTAAAATGTACACCCTCTTCTGAGGATTCACATATCGGTCATTTCAAAAATAATCTGGTCCATAGCAGGTTAATAAATACAACCTTAGGCGAACTACACAGCTAAATGACATATCACATAACAAAACTAAGCCAAAATGCAGAAGCAGTGTATGTACAGTTTTACTGGATCCACAGGATTTAAGAGGGAAATGAAGCCACATGCAGATAATCAAATGCACTTAATTGGCATGAAAATCTCTAAATGAAGCAGGCAGTTTGCTGTTTTGGAGCATACATAAGATGTGTGTTAACACAATGCCAGTGGGGAATAACATCAGTAATGATATTAAACAATCTGGGAAAGGTTATACGGTCATTTCCAAACAGTTTGAAGTCCACAATTATACAGCAAGGAAAATTACTTATGAGCAGAAAACACTCAAGACAGTTGGCAGTTTTCCCAGGAGTGGATATCCCAGTGTCAGACTGTGCAGTGCTGAGAGAAACTGTAAAAAAAAAATTAAAAAAAACCCCTCAAACTACATCTCAGACTCTACATGCTGCAGCTTATTAAAAGTTGAAGTTCATGACAGCACAATTAAGTATGGCGTGTTTGGAAGGGTTGCAGGCGAAAGCATCTTCTCTTTAAAAATGGCAGCACAGCTTAAGTTTGAACAAAGAGTTCTGGGACGATGTAATCTGGACAGATGAGATGAATATTTGGAGAAACTCAAACATAGCATATCAGCACAAGCATGTCACACTAACTATGAAGCACAATGGTGGTGGTGGTGGGGAATTTGGGCTGGATTTGTATTCACTGGAATGTACCTTGTAATCATTGAGTTAACCATGAACTCCTCTGTAAACCAAAGTGTTCTAGAGTCAAATGCGAGGACATCTGTCCAGGAGCTAAAGCCTG
This sequence comes from Oreochromis aureus, assembly GCF_013358895.1. Taxonomy (NCBI): domain Eukaryota; kingdom Metazoa; phylum Chordata; class Actinopteri; order Cichliformes; family Cichlidae; genus Oreochromis; species Oreochromis aureus. The sequence continues at coordinate 19,748,731 of NC_052952.1, forward strand.
GTTACTCTATTGCTTCACGTCATATCCTGTCTGTGCAGGGTCAGCTATCCCGTGTGATGTGTGACATGCGTGCGCTGCTAGGTGCAGAGCGTTTGAGGAGACAAGAGCTGGCAGAGGCAGAGCTGGAAAAGAGAGAACTGCTAGAGCTCCTCAGAGACCTGCAGCCCACCAGGAGCCAGAATCCCACTGAACAGACAGCCAGGGACCAGCATCAGGGAGAGGCACAGACATCAGGCTGGGAACTCCACACCGAGCCAACCAGACAGCAACAGAGAGAGGCTTCTTCACATGCCTCCAGTCTATCACTGCATTCAGCCCAGGCTTCACATGCATCAGGCCCACCCCCATCACCACAGCTGGGTGAGGGAGGGCGCAAGGGTGGGACCCGGAGTCTGACCTTGGACTGCATCAAAAAGAAGAGCAGGGAGGTGACGGTGATCTGAAAAAGCTGCAATATATGAAATCTTTATTTTTTTATTATTTAGCAACAAAATTAGGGTTTTGGTAAAACGTGTTACAAAAGGAAGGTTTTGTTACGCTGTGTTTTTAATGCTTAAAGAGCAGGTCTTTGTGTGTTGGATTTCCTTCAGACCCCCAATAGAGATTATTATTATTTGACCATGACATCAGACTAAACCATCATTTTTGAACCACCTGACGTCATTTTAAGTGTGTCGTCAGTGAGCTTCAAGAAGTTGGAATCACCAAACCTGTATTTTTACAACTGAGGTTAACCCCATAACGATTCAGTGTGGGTTTTTGTGAAATTGAGAATGCAAAAAATAGACCAGTTTAAAAAAAAATTATGTTGAATTCGTTTTTTTTCAATGAGAGAGAAAGTTCAATAAAAACTGAATTTTCAAAAAAAATTGAATTTTCTGGCAATTATTTCATGGTTCCAGCTTTTAAGGTTTAAAGGTCACATATTCCACCTATTTAAGATATATTAATGTTAGTCCCACATGACCGCATAGTTCAAGTTTCCATAATATCAACCGTGCCTGTATACATCTGGTTTTGTGCTCCTTTTCGAACAGTTTCAGGGTTTGTAGCTTTAAATGAGATCAGCCTTAGAAATAACAAAAAACACCACCACCAACAAAAAAAAAAAAAACTGGGGAAAAACTGAATAATTCTGCAGACGCTGCAAACACAGCGACAGACAGCACAAGAGGGATCACATTTGAATCATTTTATCTGAGAACCACAGATGATTTATTTATTTGACATTCCCTTAAAAACACACAAAGGCCTCATTTTGCTATCACTTTTATTTTCTGAATACAGCTAATAATAACAAAACTGAAAACATCAACACAGTCTGTACATTATTTGTGACAACATCATACCACCACGTTTCCATGGAGACAGCATATATAATATCCTGATTGGCCCTTTTGTTGCCGTGAGAGGCTGCAGTCATTGTCCAGGTGGATTTACCTGGTGAAGGAGCGAACATGTCTGCCCCTCCCACCTCCGCTCCCTCCTCCACCGCTGAACTTGCTCCCCTGAGATCCTCTTCCCCCTCCACCGCCTCCTCCGGCACCTCCCCCAGCACCGCCGCCACCTCCTCCGCCGCTAATCCACGACAGGCCGGTACCTCCTCTGCCGCGTGGAGCTCGATCCCGAAGAGCCAGCCGATACGCACCTGAAGTGTGGAACGAGTGAATCAAACTTTTTTTTCCCCCTATAGCACCTTTAATACAGGTCAAAGCGATAAAAATGTAAAACACATGCAATAAAACAGAACATAAAAGACTGAAAAAGAGAGCGGTATAAAATGTAAGACTGTGTGTGTGGTCCTTACTTGCAGGGGATTGCCGAGAAGGCAGTGGTCCTCGAGTGAAGTTGCTCTGTCCTCCGCGGGGTTCACTGTAGGTCCCTCTGTGAGTAACAGCTGGAACCTGACCGCTCCACGATGACCCTCGGCCTCCTTCTCTCCGAGTGTAGTTTCCTACAGAACGGGAAAAAGGGGGGGATTTGTCACCCTCTGCTGGTCAATTGATGTATTTTAGTTGCAGTTTGTCCAGGGCTAAACTAAACACAGTATTTCCCAGGATAATGACGAGGATTCCCTGCTGTGTGCTGCATGTAATGATGAGGCAACTATGAGACAATGTCCTGGCAACTATGAGACTTGTGCGTATCTGATAGTACATACCTGACAGCAGTACACCTTTAGGCTGTGGTGGAGTGAAAAAGCGAGTCTGGCTGTGGAAAGTAGCTCTGCCTCTGTTACCAGTGAACAGCCCTCTGGTGGGGGGTTTGGGGACGCTTTTTGGAGGTCGTTTAGGAGGCAGAAGCCCTAGAGGGGTCGTAATGTCTTTAAACTCCGCTGCAACAAAGTCATCCACGTGCATGCTGGGAGGACGGGAAGTATTCTGTTTGCGCAGGCGGAAGATATCGTGCGGTCGGGAAACATTCTGCCCAAACCCTCCTCGACCTCCTCGGCCACGAGGAGCAGCCATGATGTGAGCTCTCTTCGCAGGCTCAACGTAGTCAGACTTCCCGCTGCAGAGACAAGCACAAGATGACACCATGAAACTGATCTTAAACTAGATTCTGTGCGAATAAAAATATATAGAAATCACAATGGCGCTGTACCTAGACGTAATGAATGTCTCATGTTTGTGTTTGCCCAGCCGGAAGCCTTTCGTAGGTTTTGTGTGACCCGGAGAGGACGGCTCAGACAAGAAGGAGCGCTCCAGCTCCGCCTTCAGGTCCAGTTCTGGACAACACTCCTGAGCCAGACCCACCAGATCCACCTTCACCTGCCACACAGACAAAAAGGTGATCATACATATAATGTAGAAAACATAAACAGACCATGTAATGTTGTTGCTTGTGGTATTTCCAAATTCCTTACAAGCCAGAGAAGCAAAGAACCTCAACTTAAAAAAATCCTTTAAATCCCTTAAACATAGAGAAGCAAAGAACGTTTACTTAAAAAAGAAGAGGAAGAACAAAGCACTGAACAGAAAGTACTTAAAATATGTGAGAGGACTCTAAGAAGTGGATAGTAGTAGTAGATATAAAATATTCATATAAATATCCAAAATATAGGACTCATTCTACTGAATCCTCCTGTCATAGTAGCCATTTTTCATCCATCCCATCCTCTTCTGCTTATCTTGGGTCACGAACCCAGAGAAAATCAGACCTCGCTCTCCCCAGTCACCCCCTCCAGCTTATCGAGAAGTTCCCTGGCCAGACCAGGTAAGACATGCCCAGAACACCTCGCCCAGGAGGCGCCCAGGAGGCATCCTAGTCAGATGCCCAAACCCCCTGGACTGGATCCCTTAGACGTGGAGGAGTAGCAGCTCTAGTCTGAGCCCCTCTCAAATGACTGCACTCCCTACCACTCACCCCATCACTAAGGGAGGGGCCAGCCACAACAACTGCAATTTTGTAGTTACACGCATGTGCTGCACAGTGAATCAAATACTTTTTTACAGACCATGATGCTCCCACTAACACTAACACTAACACTAACACAGTAACAGCAACAAATATTTCTTTTTGACTTGATACAACTGAGTTTCAGTAGTAGAATAGGATGGCTGGAAAGAAGCTTCATAACTGCTGGTGATGTGACAAATTCTACATCGACAAAGATCAAGTAAAAAAAGCAATAATACAAAAACGCATAAAACAGTGAATAAAACAGAAGCTGTAATCAAATATTCATCCAAAAATGATTATCCATAAATATGCAGGCCTAACATAAGCTCTGGAGATTCTTGGAAATGTGCTCACACGCACGCACACACACACACACACACACACACACACACACACACACACACACACACACACACACACACACACACACACTTACCATATCAAGGTCTGTTTCAATGTCATCAGTCTGGAACGGAGAGAACCACAGAGCCTTCAGCTGCTCATCCAGAGCTTCAGACAGAATGAAAACCGTCCTACAGACAAAAAACGCCCAGGGCAATGATCAGTTTACCGTTCCCATTAATTTTTCACGTGGCTCATGTGTAAGTGGTTGTTGTTATGAATATCTGATTCAATCAATCTGCCACCACAAACTGGCATCCTCCCTCGCTCCAGCTGTATAAGTTTCACAACTCGAAGTGATGAGGAGAAAATGAATCAGTATTAATACGTCACGCGGAGGACCAACCTGTGATTAAACTGGGCCCCGAGTGTTTCTGGTGCTGGCAGAGTGGGCTCGGTGTCAGCTGCAGGAGGCGTGTCTGTGGCCGCCTGCAACGTCTGCCTCAGAGCAATCACGTTCTCCAACATGGTCTCCAGGGAATCGTCATCTTTACATAGTTTCTAAAGACACACACAAAAGCATTGTTTGATGTCAAGGCAGCCCGGACCTTTATTTTGATACACAATGTACTTGTGTGCATCTTTCATACCGCTATCTGTTTTTCCAAAGCAGGTAGTGGATGTGACTCCGACTCCTCCCACTGGAGCAGAGCTTTCATTTCAGAGCCCGACAGCAACCGTGGAGGAACAAAAGCAGGATCCTCGATCGAGCCGTGACCCTCTTCAGCACACTGGATTAAAACGAGAACAGATACAGGATGAAGAGCAACTATGATTGGAGATAAGCTGGAAAAAGCTAGAGAAAAGAAGCAATTATCAGAAGGGCAAGACAAAATATGCAATGAAAAAGCCTTTCCTTTATGCAGAGCCGGTCATTTCTGTGAGGTGATGCATTATTAATAGAGCTTTTTTAAGGCGGCTGCAGAAGGAAACTCTTAGAAAAGGAAAATTAAATTACTAACATGAACCCGTAAGGACAAGGAGAAATGCTTTCAAAGAAGCGACGTCCTTGCTGTAGTCTCTTTTGTAGTCTTTTGTCCAAATATTTTTCACAGAACTAACCCTTACTTACAAAAAATGATGCTGCTTACCCTTCTCATTAAACACCAACCAGCTCTGATCAGCTCCTCTTTATGACTCCCTCTGTCTCTAAAGAGGATTGTTTGTTTGCTTTTATTGTTTAGGGCTCCTCCAGACTAATCATTTAGCTGTACATATTCCTTCATTTGTTTTTTTGAAAAACTGCTCTGTTCTCAAACAGATTACCTTTAATCTAATGCTGAGCCTTTCTTCTGTTTTTGTTGTCAAATATACAGTTTTATTTATTATGTTGTGATTTGTGTTTGCTGTATTGCTTTGTTCCCTGTTAGTCTAAAGGGACAGATCCTGAATTTTAATGATCATCTAAGCAGTACTTACTATTGGTTCTGTGTGGAGGATCTGCCTGAGAAAGTCGAGCAGAGCTGAGAGCAGATCTGCTGAGTCTTTGTTGAAGGACAGCACCAGCCTCTTCAGCAGCGAGCACAGCCCAGCGCCATGTTTCTTCAGAGCACTGAAACAGAGATAATCAGAGGTAATCAAGGTCTCCTTTAACTAAGAGAAAGGCACAGTGTGCTATAGCAACATGGCAGGGTGGTATTGGTGGGGAAGCAGTTACGTCAAATAAACAAGAAACGGTTCTTGTTTACACTTTGAGGTGGTAGAGTCCGTAGTCGTGCTCTGTGAGGAATGTCAAAGTCCTGATACAGGTGAGGAGGAGGGGCACGCTGCTCTCTGCGTTCCCCAAAACCTCCAACAGAGAACTGCACACCGATGACATCATCTCTCGTCCCGGAAGTGCATTGGCCAGCTGCTCAGCCTCTGACACACAGCTTTCACCAGGTGGAGACACCACGAGAGAAATGTCCTGGTGAAGACAGTTTTACAGTTTTTAGTATTTTTCCATTAAAAGATTTTTTTTTAAATTTGATATGTACTTCCACCTTTACCTGGTCACACAGTGACTGTAATATTGTCCCCACTAGTACACTGCACTGCTGCTGATGTATGGAGTGATCCGTTGGAGGAACCAACAGAGACAACAACAAGGGGAACAGGTCGGCCAGCTGTTCATCTCCAGAAACTGACCCGGACAGCAAATGCAGTGTTGCACTCTTACAGGCTCTCTGAGACACCAGAGTATCCATCAAAGAAAGAAGCCGCAGGACCTGGCCCCAGGAGACGGTTTTCCCCTCTGCCCTGCAGGTAACAGGTTACAGACATTTGAAATATGATTTACAGGAAAAAACACAGACGCTATGTTGATGTGTGAGTTTGTGCATCCTTCACTTACGGCTGCAGCTCCTCCAGCAGGAGCTCCAGCAGGGTCTTCATGATGTGTGTTGCAGTGGGTGAAGACAGGTCTGCCAGCTGAACGCACACTCTCCTGAGTATGGCCAGGAGAGGAGGGCAGGTGGTGGTGCACACACATCTGAACGCCTCGGAAAACACTTTCCACTGTGCACGAATGTGCATGCTCCACAGCTTCCTTGTGTTTAAGGCTACAGCCACATCTTGGACTGATATCACCTGTGGAGCCAAAGTCCTTCTAATATTAATGTGTGTATGAAGACAAGAATATCAGAGCAGGTTAAAGTGCAGGATAGAGAGAGTTACCTGAGTGCTATGCATTGGCAGTGGAAGAGGCAGAAGCTCAGACAGCAGCGTCAGACCAGAGAAAAGGCCTTCAGGAGCTTTGAGAAGTGAGCTCAAAACCTCCTTTAGCATCAGAGACCACGTGTTGCTGGCCAGAGTCTCTTCTGTATGGGTCACCTGTAGCAGACACAAACATGGTGTCTCTTAAAAATCTCAACTGAAGCCCCATTTAGTATCAAAACTGTTATCTGATGCCACACACACCTCCTCATTAACACCCTGCGTAAAGGTGAGCAGGACGTCAACAATGAGCACTTGCACTCTGGTCTCCTCCCCATCGAGACGCCCAGAAGCAGGAATGGAGCACACTATCATGTGAAGCGTCACCAACACGCTGGCCACGCGAGTGTCCCTGAACTGGAAAGCTCCGCCGCGCAGCAGCTCAGTGAGCATGGTGCGGAGCAACCGGAGCGTGCTGATGCATATACTGAGGATCATGCAGCGCTGCGGCGTCGGACCCATGTGCCCGTGCACGCGCCACGGCTGCAGTAACACGCTGCATAGCTTCTGCAGGACACGCACACACGTATCGAGACCCTCCCCAGAGAAAAGCTGGACTCCTGCAAGGCTCCACTTCAGATCCCTCTGCTGACCTGTGGAGTGGAGGAGGAACTGCTGAAAAACCATCTAATCTTATATCTCAACATAAAGTGAAAACTATGAAAAAGCAAACAGAATAAAAACAAAATCATATTTGGGGTCCTTACCTTCTACAGCAGGAGGTGGGCAGGCGATGTGACAGAGGACCCTCAGAGCAGTAACCAGCCCGGTTCCCTCAGCAGTTAACACGTTTTCTACATTCTGGAGTCAAAAGAAAACCATGTTCAGGATGACAAACAGCTTTGAAAAATACATCACAGAGCACTTCAGTGAAGAGTTCCAAAAACGTGACTGTTTGACATATGTTAACTTTTTTTATCCCCCTGGATTTTTCTGTGGATTTCAGAGATGTGAGTCACCTTACCAGCTGGTGTAGATGCTTATAAGCAGCAAAACATTTCCTTTACTTTACCTTGCAGAGTGTTTAATGAGCGAGAGCTCTGTACCTGTTTGATATAGTCGATAAGGGTGGGAATGCTGCCAATCTCAAAGCGAAGCTTCTCCACTGGCTCCAACCATTTACTGAGCTCTGAAGAAACGCACACACAAAGACACTCAAACATTTAAAACTGTGTTATATAGTATGATCCAACCCAACTGAAAAAAATTCACCATGCTGTGTAAAATAGAAATAAAAACAGAATGCAATGATTTGCAAAGCAAATCTCATAAACGCACATTTTATTCTCCTCCTGAGGGCTTGTGTGACGGTAGAAACCAATGAGCTTGATTTCATTTTGGCGAAAATCGGATCAAGATCACACCACAGAAAAAATGTAAACAATATACTAAGGCTTGGGGGACATCGTTGAGACATGTTTACTGTGTAACATCCCCTCTTTAAACAACAGTCCAAAATCTCGAAACTGATGAGACCAGCCGTTGTCCCATTCGTGTTTGACATAAGATTTTAGCAGCTCAACAGCCCCGAGTTTTCAATGCGGCGTTTTAGCTTTCATGATGCTACAAATGTTCTCATTTGGTGAAAAGTCTGGACTGCAGAGAGGACCGTTCAGCACCAAGACTCTGCTCCTATGAAGCCATGCTGCTGTAACAGATGCAGCAAACAGTTCAGCATTGTCTTGCTGAAAACTGCAAGGCATTCCCTGAAAAAGAAATCATCTGGGCGGGAGCATGCATGCATGGTACCTTTCCTGATGTGTAAGCTGGCATACCATAAGAGATGGAGGCGAGTACTGAGCACTGACAACAAGCCAGCCTCTTTAGTCTGGAGGACATTGAGTCCGTGTTTTCCACTTTACCTCTGTACATTTTAAACAAACTTTGGCCCAGAGGAGACAGCAGTGTTTCTGGATCATGTTCACAAAGGGCTTCTTCACTGCATGACAGGGCTTTAACCTGCATGGTGAAATGTGTTCACATTTCTGGAAGCGTTCATGAGCCCATGAAGTGATTTCAATGACAGAATCGTGCCTGTTTTTAATGCAGTGCCACCTGAGATCAGCGGCAGCGATACTGATTTTCTTGCGCACAGAGATTTCTCCAGATTCTTGCAATCATTTAAAGATGAGACAGTCAAATTCTTTACAAATTTACATGTTTTTGCAGACCTTTGCCCATTCTTACTTCTAAGAAACTCAGCCTCTCTAAGATGCGTTTTTTATACCCACTCATGTTACTGACCTGTTGCCAGGTAACCTAATTAGCTGCAAAATGTTCCTAAAGCTGTTTCTCTTTTCCAAACTTTTGTTTCCCTCCCCCAATTTTTTTTAAACATGCTGCTCTGTGAAATCTAAATATGCTAATATTTTTCATGAAATACTAAAATGTCTCAGTTTAAACATTTGCTGTTTTCTATGTTCTTCTGTGAATAAAATAGACATTTATGAGCTTTGCAAATTGTTCCATTCTGTTATTATTTACATTTTTTACAGCATCCCAGCTATATTTGAGCTGGCGTTGCGTACGAGTGTGACATTGATGAGAATTACCCTGTAACTTGGCATTGGTGTCATCAGCCTTGGCTATAGAGAGCAGCGGAGCGGCATATTGTTCCATCATCCGCAGCTCATTAGAATTCTGCACCACCAGTAAGACCAGCATGCAGGCGTAGTTATATGTCACCGCTTTGCGAGCCTTTCCCTCACTAACAGAGTAAGAGAGACAAAAAAACATGAATTTATACTGAAGTCAAATCAGAGAACAAGAAAAAAGGTTGGGGAGAAGAAATGGTAGGGAATAACAAGTGTACCCCTGTCCGTCCTTGCTGTGGTGCTGGAGCAGCGTGACCAGACAGGAAAGGTTGTTATCCAGGCTGAAAACATGGGCTACTGCGCTGCGTCCAGTCTGCGTAAAGGTCATCAGGTAAAGCGCATGGAGTGTGCCCAGTATATCTGGATTGTCACCTTCATCTAGGCCTGCACCACCGTCTCCTCCTGTGGCCACATGGCTCATGAGTTCTGACACGCCTTGCAGAGCATGTAGGGCCTGTATCAGCCACACACCAAAGCCCTCTTCACCGCACCCTGGCCCAATCAGACCCGTTTCTCCCCCAGTACACATGCTCTCCTCTGCCTCAGACTCTGCCATCGACGCCAGGAGGCGCAGCAGCAGGTTGGTGGGTGTGGGCTGGGCGAGAAGGAAGAGCAGACCTGACTGGGTGAGCGACAGGAAGCGCAGGAGCTCTCTGACGGCTTGAGTGACCCCAAGATGGCCGGCTGCAGCAGCTGCTGACAACACCACTGTTGTGCTCTCCAGAAAATGACATGCATGCATATACCTGAAAGAGGTCCAGGGCAAAAATACACATTTATTAATGTGTCTAAACTATATTTAAATTTATGCTACACTGTGATGCTTATGTCTGAGTATGTACCTATACAGTGATGGGTAGGGGTTGTCCCTCTCCTGTGGCCCCGTAATTCTAGCAGTAGTGGGGAAGGCTTTCCCAGGAGGTTGCACCATGCAATGAGGGGCTGTTTCTAGAAGGTGATGTAGCTCTTCCAAAGCACCCGCCAACCTATCGAGCTCTGCCTCACTCAGAGCGGTGGAGCTTAACGAAGGCTCCTCTTCCATAGGGCTCTCTGCATCATCCATCTCCTCCTGAGGATGACGGCCAGTCAGGATTACCACAAAAACATTCTCAGCCACTGAAACATATATGAAAGTGTGGGTGTGAATGGGTGTTGTTACCTGCTGTGGTTCACTCAATGCAGCTGCTGCATGCTGTAGGTCAACCAGCACCTCATACATGTGGCTCTTCTGTAATATGGCATTTCCAGCTGTTATGACCCGCACCGTTTCCTCACGCAGGAACAGCTGGACTAGACGCTGTGAAGCAGGATAAAGTATAGATGGTCAGACGTGATCAGTCAGATGGATTATTTCATCTTAATTTAGATGTGCATAATTTAAAGCTGGTTTAATATTCAATTTATTCTCTAGAAACCAACAAGAACATCTGTACATGATGGAAATAAAGGTAGATGAATGATGATTGGATATTTCTTGCTAACCTGGTAGCCACTCTTCTCTGAATTTCCTGCATGTAGGAAAGCCTCCACCCCTGCAGGAGCGCTGATCAGAGCATCCAAAGCTCTTAGGATACTCAGCTTCAGTGTGGAGGAGACATGGTCTGTATGGAGCAGCTCCAGCAGCACATTCAGAACCCCTTCATGCAGCAGCATCGTGAGACCCTGAGGACACTCTGCCAGGTATGAAGGCAGCTTAGCACCAGCCTTCAGCTGTCTGAGGTTAAGGGCAATGGGCTGTTTGAGAGCAACCTCCATACTGAGAGCTTGGAGAGTCCACTGGACTAAAACTCTAACAGAGTCCTCTATCTCGCCCTCTCCCCTTTTAACTAAATAAGCCAACCCTTTGGCCAGAAGTCCAGGAGCCTCTTCCAGAGCACTGACCCAGCGTGCATCTCTGTCATCACCAATACTAGCTAAAAGTTCTTTCAGCTGAGCCACAGCCTCAGCTTCCTCTCCGCCTGCTGGTCCTTCTGCTCCACCTGCCTCCTTGGGCTCCTCCACAGTGGCCTTCTCAAACTGTATATCAAAGCGAGTCTTGTATGGAGGCGTGAAGTAGAGCAAGGGTCGGAGTTCTCGTTCATATGGGTCGTACTGGACCGGTGGAACAGATGCAAGATCCTCAGGAGTGTAGTCCATGTCAAAGTTCTGCAACTTGAAGCTGCCATTATCCAGATCGTCCTCATCACTGGAAATCTGTTCATAGCCATCATTATCTAAAAGAACGTGGAAAGGTTGTTTAGGAGGGAGTTTATTCACTGTAAAAGCATTATGAAAATACATCATCTGTTTCATAATAACGTGAATATAAATAAAACCGAGTGAGAATAAGGAGGCCAGCGGAAACTATTTAGTCCCTTTCTCATACACAGCTGCATACACTCACAAACCTGGCACTACCTGGCAGCATCACTCACAACATGCAGGGTTAGTTTTGCATGCATGACGTAAGTACAACAGAAACTCAGCCACGGCTGTGAGGTCGCGTCAGGAAGACATCCACACATTGGCTTATGAAGTCTAACCATAAGCCTTCAGAGCCGCCCTCAGGGGTGTTCTTAGAGTTTGCACCACCCAGCAGTTTGAGATGGATGCAGCATGCCAGAGCACACACTCTCTCACTCTCAGTCCCAAATGGACCCTGCTCCCGTGGACCCCCATCCCCGAGATATCTGGCAACCACGAGCAGAGTTGATTTTCTAGAGGAGAAGCGTCCATTTGGGTTTGCAGACAATCCTACTCTCGCATAAGAACTCCCCTACCTTCCTCCATCTCCATCTCCTCTTCCTCGTCCTCACCCTCATCCTCCTCCTCCTCTTCTTCGTCCTCCTCCTCCGGCGCGCTCCCCTCAGTCCGTGTATCTTCTTCCTCCTCCTGCTCCTCCTCTTCCTCCTCCTCCTCGGCCTCTTCTTCTTGTTCAGCATCTGAGTACGTCTCGTCAGCGGGCAGCGATCTTTCAGGCGACACGTTCTCCAGGTAGTCGTCACGGCCCTCGGTCGGCTCTTCCTTGGCCTCGCCCACTGTAGATTTTACAACAACACACGGCACATAAACATACAGAGTATAACCATCCATCCATCCATCCATCCATCCATCTTCATCCGCTTTATCCGAGGCCGGGTCGCGGGGGCAGCAGCCTAAGCAGAGAAGCCCAGACCTCCCTCTCCCCAGCCACCTCCTCCAGCTTATCCGGGGAATACCAAATGCGTTCCCAGGCCAGCCGAGAGATATAATCTCTCCAGCGTGTCCTGGGTCTGCCCTGGGCCTCCTCCCGGTGGGACATGCCCGAACACCTCACCCAGGAGGTGCCCAGGAGGCATCCTTGTCAGATGCCCGAACCACCTCAACTGGCTCCTTTCGATGTGGAGGAGCAGCGGCTCTACTCTGAGCCCCTCCCGGATGGCCGAACTTCTCACCCTATCTCTAAGGGAGAGGCCAGCCACCCTTCGGAGGAAGCTCATTTCTGCCGCTTGTATCCGCGATCTCGTTCTTTCGGGGTCACTACCCACAGCTCGTGGCCATAGGTGAGGTAGGGACGTAGATCGACCGGTAAATTGAGAGCTTCGCTTTTACACTCAGCTCCCTCTTCACCACGACGGACCGGTGCAGCGTCCGCATCACTGCAGCCGCAGCACCAATCCGTCTGTCTGAAGCAGAGTATAACCTATTTAAAAAAATAACAAGAACTCATTAATAAATGATACTGTATCGTTCTTATTGAGAATGTGTTACATTTCTTCTGCACAGCTATCTCCCCACTCTACTCTAACCCACAAATTTTATCACCCCATTGTTAAAGAATCCGCACTGGGTTCCGGTTAAACTTAGGTATAAGTTTAAACTCTTGGTTCTTACTTTAAAAGCCTTACGAGGTGAGGTGCCCACTTGTACTGTCTATCCACCCCAGTTCTCTAAGCAGGATCCTCAGGTCTGCAGATAGAGGTCTTCTAGTGATTCACGTACCTTTCTGAAAACTACGGGGGATTCATAACCTCAGTGCCAAAACTGGAACAGCTTACCAGTGCCTCTCTCTTATTTTTTTCACCTCTCTAAAAGACTTTGACTGGTTCTGGTCTTACAAGGAGCTATATAAATAATTTACCTACTTACGACTTATCTTAGCGGGAGGAAGAACTGAGCGTAACTCTAAACAGAATGAGTTTTATATGACTTTATGTTTTCTTTTACATTATTTTTTTGTATGTGGAGAATTTTTCTATATAAAGAAACACTTTATTATTATTACTAATCACTGTCTCAGCAGCTAAAGCAATAGCTAAATACGTTTTTTAAAAGCGGCTGACATAGTGAGATATATTATAGTTCATACCCGTCATTTGAACCTGCTCCTCATCATCATCATCCGGGGGTGGAGGACCAGGTGGGGTCCGAGGCCCTCTGGGTGCTGGTCTTGGTGGGCTGCCATTGTACTGGTCATCTTTTTCCCACTCTTAAAAGTACAATTTAAAGTAGGAAAATGTGGGAGAAGAAGAGATTTACAGGTTTGCAATCACTGAGCAACCACTATTTTTTTTCCTAGTCTTGGGGAGGTTTCTGCCCAATGAATGAATGAATGTATTTCTCGTGACGGTCAGTTTTAAATCACCTTGTTTAAGGATCCTCTTGAGCCCGCTGGGCTGTTGAGGGGGTGGTGGTGGAGGGGGAGGAGGCGAGTCTTGGTCGTGTCCATGTGGCCGCTCCGCTGTCCCGTACACCGCCACAGTCAGAGTCGTGTACCAGCCACGCAACACTAGGCCATCTGTATTCACCTGCATGAACAAATCCATTTAATTATCCACAAATCAGCAGGGTGGGAAGAAGAATTAAAAAACCTACTCGTCTATGAATGACCATTTACCTTTCCGCTGGGTCTGAACACAATGGACTTGTTTTCATCATATTCCAAACTGAGGACAGAAAGCAAGACAGAGCAGGTTAAAGCGAGAGTGCTAATATAAACCAGTGCTAAACTAACCCTGAACTCACGTATGTTTGTTCTTCATGAGTCTCTGTGTTTATTTTCAGCACGTGAGTTTAAACTAGCACATAATTGCTGTGTAGCTATGTCTAAAACACACATACACCCTCATCGTGCTCTATATCGCACTCTGCCCTTACTTGCTTACTACTTCTAATAAAAGGCATTACCCCCCCGTTAAGGCTTCTTATGTGACAGGTCACGTGACATGATGACCTCTTCTAAAATTATAATTATCTGGTTCAACTGGTCACAACATACTAACATATATGGTAGTTATTCCAAGCAGATACAGTAGTTTGAGGGTTTTACAAGTCAAATGGGTTGGTCTTAATCAGGCTTCATTTTAGATTGATTTCTTATCTAAGAAATGTTGTTCATAAATATTACATTCACATCTATTAAAACATTCGTAAGATACTATGAAAGCAATCACACTGGTTTGAAAAATCTCCTCCCAACTTTCCCAGTAGGGATAATAAGTCGGGTGTGTTATGTTTGCGCTGTTTTTTTTTTTTTAATAGCTCTGAAACAATGGACACCTTTAAGTAGAGGTTTATGCTCTGGTGCTACTGCATACACTTGTGTCGTTATGAGGTTAGAACAAAAATACTTGACTCAAACATTCCACCAATCACCTATTTCACTGACACCTTGACATTTTTTCTGCTGCAGTGTGGGCAGGGTTTCTGGAGAGACCAGTTGACCAAGCATAAGAACAAAGACACCTGAATATGGGAGCGTGCACGGCAGGCTTATGAGAACAGGTCTCAGATGCTACCGTGACTGGTTCTACAGGTGAGACAGACTTTTTGAGATTGAACCAGGAAATCGAAAGGTAGAGAATGAGAAACCGTTTAAAGCAACACAACAGGAGAGGGGAGAGTGCAAATAATTCTCACCTGCCCAGTCTGTGGAAGGTGGGGCTGTTGGGTTTGGTAACATTATTGAAGAACAGCTCCAACTGGAAGGCATGAGGAGAAGTCTCTCTGAAAACAGAAAAAAGTGAAACAATCAAGACTTGGTGTTCGAGTATCCAGAGGGCCTTACAACTATGAGTTACCCATCAACGCTACGATGCGCAATGTGATATTAAACACTGAGTCGTAGCTACATTTGTAGATACGCAAATAGAATTTAATGCCTAAATTCTACCCTTAGGAAGCTTATAAAGCCCAGTTTTTACTGACATCATTAAAAACACTTATATAACTCAGGTCAAAGTTAAAGGTGTGGTTGCAATTTATAAGGGGGGTTAGAATATTAGAAAAGCCACCACCACCACCGTCAGCAATGATCCCAGTATAAAAATGAAACTGATTTCAACTTTTATGACTATCAACAAAAAATGGATCACAGTAGCTATGATAAAAGTAGCTTTTATGGCAGAACTTTGGACCAGACGTTACTTATACATCATGGATTTCCAGAAAATAAATGCACTTTAACATAATATCAATACTACCACAATGCATACCAATGCTAGAGGACTGTGCATTCTTGAGTCTGTTCATTCAGCTAAATTACATCACTCAGCAGGCTCGGGGGGAATTGGGACCTGTTCAACAATGGAGCTCAGGTATCAAATGCACACACTTCTTTATTCACACAAGCTTCTCAATTTCCCCCAAACACACACATTTATCTCAGGTATCCATAGCAAAAAGAGAAAAAAAAAAGCAACCCCCAAAACATCTCCACAGGCAATATATCATTAGCAATAAGACCCCAGGTTTTTTGCAACTCAAAACTAATTCAACGTTTGCTTTTCTTATATAATTCTGATTTCTAGCATTGGGACAAAGGTGACACCATTGAGTATTTCCTCTTATCCACTAGCACCTTCTCGACTTGACTCAGTTTTAGGGTTTTCCATTAAGTGGTAATACCAGGTACATTTTAGTACTTGGCCAGGGTTCCAAACGACTTGAGTCCAGCTAAAAACCTGACCTTAACAGACTCCATGTCATTGATTGGCCAGAGAGGGATATCACCAGATTAGTCATGAGTGAGACACATTCACAAGAATCAAACATGCCATTTTTAAAACTCAGCAACGAGGGAAATGCAAACAAACCAACGCCGTGCTCCAACAACAAGGTTCAGATGATTTTGTGCTAAAGGGAGCTTGAACACTGTTGTGTTTGTGGCACGTACAAATGATATCAATCGACTTTTGGGCCACATTTCTATCACGGGCCCACCCACATTGAGGTGGTACACAGTTATAATGACAAAAGACTAAAACTAAGTAGAATAGAACCCGAATAGAGCAGAATAGAGTCAGTCCAGTCAAGTCAAGCAGGTGCTAGTGGAAAAGAGGTATTTGTTATACCAAAATTAAAATCAGAATTACAGACCGAATGGGAGCACTGTTTAATGAACTCTTTCCGAATGTTCTCCCTCAGACACTTACATCAACATTACAGTATCCCAGAAACCAAATTCATAATGCACAACACTGTGTGTGTAAAATGTCAAGCACGGCTATCAACCATGTCAGCTCTTTCACTGAAAATGGACTGGTAATTAAATGGCACCTTTCTACCCTAACTGGAAATTTGTGCTTTAGCGGGAAACGTATGCTGTGACCTGACAATAACCTCCCTAGAAATGTAACTAAATGTTTGGTCAGCGCAACTCACAACAATTGTGACTGGCCTGTTCAGTACCACTGATCCCTCCTGTGAATTTCTGGCTACTTTTGCACCACAGTTTTTGAATTTAGCGGTGACAGAATAACAATCGTCACTTCAGTATAAGAAAAAATTACCATAGCAGAAATATAAAGACTCAAAAATGTCAGCAAATTCCTGGAGGGAGATTACCAAAACTATCGGAATGGACTTGAGGGAAGGTATAAAGGAGTGGAGCAACTACAGGGACAAATGCACCCCCTCCCCTCAAAAAGCTTTAAAAAAGAACCCAAACAAATTCACATCATTTCATTTATTTCTATCAGCTGGCAACACATATAAAACACAGGGACACCATCACAAGGTAATTAACAAGTAATGCACCAGCACAAGCTTCAATGTCAGCATTGACATCAGTTATTTATGTAGATTGTTGTAAACTCTACAAAGATTCCCCATAGAAGTCTGAATCATACTTAAACCATGACTCAAAGTGCTTTAGCCTATGGCTTTAAGCACTTTCTAACTATCATGCACACACCAATGGATTCATCTGAGGCAATCATTGTTCTGAAATGAAACCTTATCAGTTTGATGCATTAGTTAATAGTTTCTCTGCACAACTAATAGGTGAAATGGTCCAATGAGTCCTGTAAAGCTCAGAGTGTGTTTTGCTTTACTAGGAGACTGCATTGATGAGGACGATAGCCACACTGAAATCATGTATGGTGTTTGCCTTTTAAAGGTACAGTATCTCAATTAGTACTAAGACAACTGTGCGATATACATGCTGGCAACGCTGTTAGATTAGAATGCATTCAGCCTAACTGGGTGTAGCAATAAGATCCAAGAGTGTGTGCATGAGTTTTCATGCGGGCATGATGAATCTTACCCAAACGCTCTGCTGTCAGGAAGGTTACTGTGAGCTTTGATCCCTGGAGGAATGACCCGCACCTCTGTGATCAGCACCCCGCAGGGAAAGCGCACCACGTCTATGTTGGTTAACTGAAACAAAGGAGACATGATTACTGATACAAACAATGATGAAATGCATAATTTATAGCCCCCGGCATCCGCAGAAGTCACTTTTACTCCCGCTTCGTGGTAAACATGCTTAGCCACTCTACATATTGGGGATACTGTAATGTTGATGTAGCATTAGCCACCTGGCTAACCATCAATCAAACTGTGCAAGGACACAAAAGACGGCAACTCTTTTAGCTGCTAATGTATGAGGATTGCATTAACACCGAAAACACACGTTTTGTATAATCGGACAGCTGTGCAGTAATAGCCGCTTAAAACCAGGATAATGACATCACACCGCTGCTAATGTTAGCTAACAGCGTTAGCCTGGAAGTTAAGCATCCTTCCTCAAAACTCCTGAATGCGCTTAAAACTAACTTTTAATGCAGGCAGTCATGGAGTAAACATAAAAGAGTGTGTTTAAGTGTTAAAAAACACTACCTCTGCACTCTGATGCTTAAACGTATCCAGAAAAAGAAGCTCCGTTGAAGGGTCCCCCGCCATCGCTCCAGTGCTATCGGCCGGGCCAGGGGTAAACTTCCGGATTAAAGTGAATACTTCCGGAGTAAGCAACCCAACCCCAACAACCCCGAAGCAAATAAATAAAATTAAAAATAACAACAATAACAACAGCAACAACAACAACAATAGTAGTAGTAGTAGTGGTAATAGTTGTTGTTATGAGAAATATAGTTGGAAAATTTATATTTGTTTAGGAGAAAAAAAGTTGACAAGCGTTTTCTGGAATACTTTTGTTGTTGTAAGAAATTTTATTTTTTATTTAAAAAAATTTAAATCAATTACTCAGTTTATATTTTCATTGAAGCAAAATATCACGAAGTCATAATTTAATAACTTTATGATTTAATAACATGATAGCTTCACTTGGTCTGTATTAGTATTTTTAAGTTTTTTTTTAACTGTTTAATTTTTACACGGATTTCACGGAATTTTTTTCCGTATTTCAGCATAAAATGCTAAATGTTCTCACGAGCATTTTTTCTTCTGCTGCTTCTTTTTCTTCTTTTACTTCTTCTTCTTGTCAATTCCTTTTTTTAAGACTTGAATGCGATTTGTTGAATTGTTATGGAGACATTTATTACATTATTTTAATAATAGTAACTAAAATATAACACATTTATTATTAATATTATGTTATTATTTATTTTTGTCGTTGTTGTTATATATTAATAACTATTTATTACCTTTTCTGTCCTGCGTGAGCTGCCACGTACTAAACTTTGAACCACCTGAAAGAGGGAGGGGCCAGGTGAAGGGGTCACGTGGTCGCACAGGTAGCTTCACTACAAAAGCGGTAAGCGTTCAGCCATTGCTTCGCGATGGTGACTGCGGGAGGCTTCACATAAAATCTCACACGCGACGAAACTTTGGATTTACGGAACCCATCTTTGCGCTCAGGTGTCAGAGTAAAGGTGTTTCTACCTCCCGCGTCCCGCTTGCGTTTCACATCCCGCTGATCTTGAGTCCCTTTTAGTCTCGTTTAGTATTAGATTAGTTTTCTGTGTTCTGTGTTCTGTTTTAGATTCAGATGACGGCGCAGGTAGACTACCTGGTGGTGGTTTTCACCGCCACATCTGGCGCGAGCGGAGATCTCCTGGGGTCTGACGAGAAGGAGCTCGTGCAGTTGGTTTGGCAGCTCGTGGATGTAAAGAACAAAAAGGTAACAACTCACTTGTAGGCTGCTTGATCTTTTTTGCTAATCATCGAGACTCCAAAGCAGGAAATGTGGTGTTCAAAGGAGTGGACAGGTGGACTGCAAACAGCAATACATAATGTCAGACCTCTATTAATAGCAAGAAAGGTGTGCCAGGGGGATTTTTGTGGGATTCCTGCTTACACGCACCTGTTCAGAAATCATTATTCTCTTTAATTACAAAAAACCTTCTCCCTTACATGGAAGACGTTTAAATTGATCCTTTCCTGCGTTCCACTGTGATAATATCTATTTAGCAAACACACATATTTCATGCTCGTTTCATTATATTGTTCCAAAGCCTTTCTAGCTAGGCTTGCTGTTTCAAGGCTGACTTGTTTTTTTCCTCTCTGAACCAGTTGGGCAAGGTGAATGAGCTCCTCATAAAGCCTGACCTCTCAGACTTGACAGAAGAAAAAGAGGAGGAGGATGTGGTGGAGGAGAGCGTGGAACAGGAGAATGGATCTGGAGCAGACTGTGTGTACAAAGCACCGAGCATTGATAAAGCTTTAAACATGGTAATGTCTTCAAAGTGGCCAGAAATCCATTAATAGGCCATTTATTGATTATTAATTACCGTTACAGCGCTGGTTAAAGCAGCTGTATTAAAGTTCATACCTCTAAATGTTTTTACAGTTTCATCTGCAACTGACAAATGAGGTGAACAGCGCAGGCGCAGGCACGTCAGTGTGTTTGTGTACAGACGGGCAGCTCCACATCCGCCAAGTGATTCACCCCGAGGCCGCGAGCAAGGTGAGTGAGCCGGGGCGGGGGAACACACCTCGCAGCCAGGGCGGATGTTTCGCTCGCTCGCTGCTGCGGGAGCCTTCGATGCTCTCAGAGGGATGTGTTGTCTCAGCATCGCACTGCCCGCTGAACTTTAATGTTAACACTGAAAGTTGATCTACAGGAGAAGCCACTGTGGTGACACACGCCCATGCGCATACCGTACACTCGTGCAGATAAAAGACAGGCACACAATGAGGCTGATGAAATTTCTCCCAAGTGTTTTAAAACTGTGTGTTAATGATAGAAGAAGTAGGCAGTGCATGCTCTTGTGGCCTGTGCAAACATGAGTATCAGAGCAATAAAAAGAGCAGCTGCTGATGGGCCTTTCACTCACACAATTTATTCCTCTCTAGAACATCCTGGTCCCAGACTGTTTCTACTCTTTCTTTGACCTTCGGAAGGAGTTCAAGAAGCACTTCCCTGCTCCTGACCTCAAAGCTCTGAATGTCCACACCATGGCAGAGTGTATCCTTTTAACACGTCACCTGTTTACATTAACATTTCATGTCATGTCCTGTTACCCGTTTATGCCGTCATGGATTTCGAGACACTTGTTATTTTGCTTGATTGATTTGATCCGATTGATTGGTTCTTTCTCATACTGTGCGTTGCATTACCCTCAAAAATCCACAACACATGTGCATTGAGCTGTTGGCTGTAGGGATAAAGGTTTTGAAATGCAAATAAGGAAAGAGTGGCAGCACCTTACTAAGCCCTTAGTGAAAGAGTGTGTGTTTACCCAACAGGACCAACCCCATACACACACACACACACACACACACACACACACACACACACACACACACACACACACACACACACACACGCGCACACACACACAAACAAACGCACACACAGGTACAGGAAGAAAAACACATGTGTATCTCTAACCTTGTCTTCTGCTGTTCTGTTTTCACTTTTTTCATTTTTTCACACACCTGTCTATTCTGTCATGATTTGGGAAAAAACAGATCAGACTTTTGGAGACAGATCAGACTTAGTTTTAAAAAATTTATTAAACCAGCAACAGAAATTATTTGGGAGCAGGCAAATGACGCTGCTGCTACACAACCGGATCTTCTTTTGGAGAGGACAGAGGGATTTAGTGCTGGCCTCTCTAAATGCAGATGAACATCCTGGTCTGTCTGATCCGGGTGAAAAAGCTTACTTGATTGCAGATGTGAATCGTGGAGGAGGGTTACAGGAAGGCAGGCAGGAATCTAGAGAGATGTAAGGCTAGCGGTGGTAGAGCATGGGCAGCCAGGTGAGTTTAGCTGGAGGTTTGAGCAGAGCTCCTCGGGAATGAGGATAAGTCATAAGCAGAATTTGGAGCAAGAGATTAGAGGGCAAACAGAGAAGCGAGGTTAACTAGAACTTAACAACAAAGAGGGCCGAGGGCCTGGTTACGGCCACGATCGGTGTAGCGATCTTGCGGATATCCTGCCTTTTAATACTTCAGGTTGATGAGGCGATTCAGAGCAGGTGTAGAAGAAGGCTGAGAGAGTGGGCTCCACCCAAAGCATACAACTCCAACTAAACTGAAAATGGACTTAGAAAATGAGAGAGAGGAAAAAAAGAAGAAAACAAACCTCCAATCCTGCTGGACCATGACGTATTCATGATTAATAACACTGTCGCTCCCTTGCTTGGGCTCCTTAACCACCTCCTCCTCAGCTCTTGGTATACCTGTTGATGTGCCCACCATGTGGGACCCCTCTGCCACACTGGATCCATCGGTCCCTTTACCTGCAGAAGTAGCCACAAAGCAGCTTCAGCTTATGTCCAGCGTTGTCCTGGCACTGCTATCCGAGCCATTTTGTAAGTACCGTGTACATTACCGAGTAACATTAGCACGACACGTCAGGTAAATCGATTTAACTACTGATGAGTTCCAAAACTGTGTTACTTTAAGTAAGACCCTGCTGTGAACTAAAATAGAAACTTAATTAGAACCTCTCTTGAGGATAACTGAAATTGTTTTGTTAATTTTTCAAAAAAAATCATTAAAAAAATTGATGATCCAAGATTTTGTAGTGCCACTTTTGAGCGTGCCACTTAACAAACCATTAATTAAGATGAAAAGAAATGTAAGGTCTTACCTGATTTAGACTTCAACCATTTGCTTTGCCTTTTAAAAACGGTCTCAGCTTGATTACTGTGTGTGTTATCATGGTGACTCTGTCGCTTTGCTGTTGCAGGCCACACGTTTTCTAACCCAGAGAGAGTTAATGAGAAGTTCGAGAGCGGCACTTGGTGAGTAACATTTATTAAAGATACACGTTGTTTTTATTCCCTGATAATCCCCTGTAATAATATCTGTGCGTGCGTGCGTGTGCAGCAGCAAAATGGAGAAAGTGTGCGACAACACGGTGATCCGAGCCAGAGGATTGCCGTGGCAGTCTTCTGACCAGGATATCGCTCGATTCTTCAGAGGTCTCAACATCGCCAAGTACGTTGCTGATATCTTTACACTGTTTAGCATCTCTTTTTTTAATCACTGATTAAAAGAAAGCTGCTGCTGACAGAGGTTTTCAGAGAGGCTTTATAAACCCCTTCATATGCTGTGCTCTTTAGAGGAGGGGTTGCGTTGTGCCTGAATGCTCAAGGGAGGAGGAATGGAGAAGCTCTGGTTCGCTTTGTGAGCGAGGAACACAGAGAGCTGGCGTTGCAGAGACACAAACACCACATGGGGAATAGATATATAGAGGTAATGCGTCTATACACAGTAGAATCAGCCACATCACCAAATTATTGTCCCATCACTAAACATTGTTCCTCTCTATCGGCAGGTTTATAAAGCAACCGGAGAAGACTTCCTGAAGATAGCAGGAGGTGGGAAGTTAATATATCTGTTAGCTTAATTGCAGCTGTCTGGTTTATGTGTGTATATAGTGAAACTCCGTTAAAAGGGGACTAAATTAAGTCTTTGAGATCTTTTATGGTGCTATTTTATTAATACTTCAGCAGCTTCTTATATGAGCTTGAATTCATATATTTAGTAATAATGATTTTTAGGATCTGAAAATCTTTCAGCACCTTTGTAAATGCCTCCAGGTCCATTAGGGTTTTTCCTTAAAGCCACTTGTAATCTTAAAAGGAAAATTATAATTAGCTGTTAGTTATGACTCAGTGATACCCGTTGTGTATTAACGGCAACACAGCCTTTTATTTAGGGCAATAAGTTTGTCAACAAGGCACTGCTCATCACTGAGTCATTTGACATGAATATTAATAATTTTACTCACATGATGAGCGCCTCCCAGAAACCAGAAGTGACCTCATTACGTAAAGCTAAAGTTTATCGTCGTACAGATGAGAGATTTGGACTATTACTCAAAATCACAGAGGCTTATAAAGTCAGATTTAGCATCACTCTTATCAATTGCAGAAGAAGGAGGCCAACTAACACCAGTTGAACGGGCGTGCCCGTGTCATTTTCTCTGTGTCAGGTACGTCTCATGAGGTAGCAATGTTCCTCTCCCGCGAGGACCAGATCATAGTGAGGATGCGAGGCCTCCCTTTCACCGCCACGCACGAGCAGGTGCTCGCCTTCTTCTCGCCAGAGGATGAACTCAAAGAGACCTGTCCCGTCAGCGGGGGAAAGGACGGCATCCTGTTTGTTCGCTACCCAGATGGACGTCCCACCGGCGACGCGTTTGTTTTATTTGCCTGTGAAGAACATGCTCAGTGCGCCTTGAGGAAACACAAGGAAATCTTGGGGAAAAGATATATCGAGCTTTTTAAGAGTACGGCAGCAGAGGTGCAGCAGGTACGCCGGGGTGTTTCTTTGCTTTGTTATACGGTGTGTGGTTGTGTGATGGTGTACTCACTTGTAGCTTTTAGAGGAGAAAAACTGTGTTTGTTTATTTGGGCACAGCAGCAAAGAGTGACAATGCGAGGGTGTGTTTCTTATCTTCTCAGGCAGTTGTAGGCATTATAGGAGAGAAGCTCATGGGTGGGGACCAGTAAAACAAGGTGGACTGTGTGTGCATGTTTCTCTACAAACGGTTATTCTAGCTGCTCCTTTCTCTTTTGAACTTTCTTTCGCTCTTTGTGTGCTCCACTGCTCTTCACGTCTCATGGCATGAATGCACGCGCATTCATTTTCTTATCTTTCTGGACTGATAAGCAGACAGTCCACCTACATATCTATGCAGAGGCCTTTTGTGGTGTGTGTGTGTGTGTGTGTGAGACACTCAGGAGCTTTATTGGTCCTCTCCAGAAATGCAAACACGCTGGTGTCCTGTTGGCACCACACCAGCTCCTGTCTGACGTTGCGTCATATTTAAACACAGCTTGGACTTGGCTTTGTTGTGCATCAGATGTTTGCTTTTGAGTTATAGTTAGTGACTTTTACCTGTCAGTACTAGAGGAGAAAGAGTTTCCTGAAGCTTCACTGCGTACTCGGTAGGTTTTTGCTTTAGGCAGGGTATGTAATTTGAAACTGTGTCTTAGGTGCTAAACAGGTACTCATCAACCCCTCTGATCTCCGTGGCCCCTGCCCCTCTGATGCCTGTGCTGCCCACGATGTCGCTTCTGCCCCCTCCTGGTGGAGTAAGAGACTGCCTGCGGCTGAGAGGGCTGCCGTACACGGCGAGCATAGAGGACATCCTCACCTTCCTGGGCGAGTTTACACAGGATATCAGACCGCATGGAGTGCACATGGTTCTCAACCAGCAGGTACATGCAGCACTCTCACTGACGCACCCATTGACTCACATGCTTTCTAGCACAAATTCACAGGTGTTGCGGAGTAATCTCTGATTCATCTCCGCTTTCAGGGTCGTCCGTCAGGTGACTGCTTCATCCAGATGACATCAGCTGAGCGAGCGCTCCAAGCCTCGCAGCGGCTTCACAAGCATGTGATGTCCAGCCAGCGTGGGGCCAACAGCCGCTACGTGGAGGTGTTTCCCTGCAGCGCAGAGGAGATGGGCCTCGTGCTGATGGGAGGCTCGCTCTCGCACACGCATACACACACACACACCCGGAGCAGGAGTGGGACAGGGCTCAGCCCGCCGCCATGTAAGTCAAGACGTAAGTGCTGCTGGGAGCTGGGTTGCTTCGGGACTGCAGGGTAGGTGGGCTCCTGCCTTGGGCAGGGTTGCTGGGTTTTTCTCCAATCTCAAACTGTGGGAGGATGAGGAAATCTGGTCTAACCAGGAGGATCGAAAACTGTGTGTCTGAGAGTTTGTGTCGGTGTATGTGAGTGTGTCACCTCTTTGTAATTTAGTGTGATTAAATTACCCATCTGCATGACCTAATAAACCTAATGGGGTAACCATCCTTTTTTCAGTTGTTGCCTGTATTCACACATTTAGATGAAAATACTGTAGTTTGTTTTTAGTGGCATGTTTGTCGATCTCATAAATTCCACTCTCTTACACTGCTGAAGTATTTCATAAAAATCTGAAAGGGTTGGGAAAGTGTAAGCAAGACGGTTTGATTCCAGCTAACTTCATAAAACATCAAAAATGGCTTACATCTCTCTAATCTTATCAGATGAGTAGAGGTGGTTGTGGGATTAGGCCTCAATGGCCTGGCACACCTCTGGTGCGTGTGTCTCCTGTGCTTGTCCAATCAGGAGCTGTGTAAAAGCTGTGGGCATATTTGAACGCTGGTGCGTAGATGGTGCGTTGATCTCTGTGTGTGTAGTCCTTCACCATAAATGTGGCCTCTTAGTTTTTCAAAAGAGAGGATTATAACACGTCTAATGAACCATGTATTATGAAATAGTTCACATGAGTGAAAGGGACACAACACAGGGATTCAAGGCTAGACATGCGGGTTTTAAAAAGGTCCATGATGCGATGAAATTAAATGTTGAAAATACACACACAGACTGCAGGAATAGCCAGAATCACTATGCACGGAGGATACAGTGCTCAGGCGGCACTGTCCCCTGCATTTAGACAGTGTCTCTGTGCTCTGTCAGCACTGTGGCTCTCATTTTGCTAACATCTAATATTTGGAAGACTTTATGCATTAATGCATATAGGAAAGTATAACACAGTAGATGCTGCTAAACACTGACAACTGTCGAGCAAATTAAAAGCATCATACGTGCTCGGAAATTACACAGACGTGATAATAAAATACTGAAATAATGAAACATACAGGTTACAGGCCCATCGGTGGTCCAGCATAGTGTACAACACGCCAACGTTTTCACAGTTTACCACGTGCATACATACAAAAGTGTGTCAGGTGCTGAGTGATGTTATGGAGGGTCATTGTTTGTAGATTTGCATGAGCACCTCTCCAAAAAACAAACAATGACCTTGCAGCCTTTTCCACCGTGACTCTGTTCACGCGTGTCTCTGTTTGTCTGGTTAAAAATCTTTTACCTCTCGCGCTCCTCCTCGCCAGGTTTATCGCCACCATCATACTCCTTCACGCCTGCTCCACCTGTCCTACCTCCAGAGGCTGCTGCTGCTCTCTACCCTCCCATTGGGCAGGTGGTGTTGGCTCCTCGCCCCCTACCACCAGGACATGCCTACTACCCCGCCTCGGCTCAGCTATACATGAACTACGCAGCCTACTACCCCAGGTAAACAGTGGTAGTTACAGATGAAGGGATTTATTGAATCAGAGATTAAATGGCTCAGCTTGTGAAAATATTTAAAAAAAATATGTTTAAATATTAAATATTTGCATTGGTGAATAAGTGAGAGGTATGTTGGAGGAAGGTCCAAAGGGAAAACTCGCTTCGTTGCCGAAATTATTATTTGAATTTATCTGTTTGAAAAGTTTTGATTTGTCTGATTAGTTCGCATAAAGGTCACAGAAAGTTATTATTTTAACAGTGTGCAGGAATTCTCACAGGTATTGCCGGCATCCTGCCAGATGTGCGGGCAGCCTGGACGCCTAAGTTTGTGAATGCGATAACTCGAGAACAAGGCGACGCAGGAGCTTCAAATTGTTACCATAGTAATATCTACTAAAAATCTCAGATGAGTTCAAATCTCAGTGACCTTGACAGAGGTCAAGCTTTCTGAAAATCTTGTGATCTCAAGAAGGAAGTCACACTGTTTTAGCGGAGAATCTGTAAATATGTAAGCATTTATCTGAAATATCATTGATGCTTTGTGAGAGCTTACTGTTGTGTTTCTCCCATTAAGTAATCTTCCTTTCTCACATTAAATCAACCACTCCTGAATTTCTATAAAGACATTTACGAGCCAACCGACGCTAAACCGAGGCTGCTGGGTGGTGTTTACTTGTGGGTTGTTTACTGATGGGTGAAGTTGCTCTCACACAAACTCTCAGATCCAGGCAGAGCTGCCATTTCTCACATGTAGCACATAAGAGGGGGATTCCCCGATCCTGGCATACCCCTGTGAATGGAAATAGTCCATTTGGTTTAGGGAGCTGCCCATGTAGAGCTGCTGGACACTTATTTACTTGCTTTATTCATAAAGATATGCACACCTTGTACTGCAAGGCCGGCAGGTTAAAGACTGAGCGTTGGACTTGAGTGATTCATATATTTATATTTCTCTCATAAAGCTCTGAAAAAGTTCAGGATGTGCATAAGAACTGTAATCCACGCTTGATCTTCTTCATTCTTAGTCATCTTCTTCTTTGAACCACCTGCATAGCATCAATCAAAATCAAAATAGTTTTACATTCACTGAAACATGTTGTGTGTATTAGTGAGTGATTAAAAACACGTAAAACTTGCAATAACTATAAAGTTTTTTCCCATTAAAAAAAAAAGAGGTTGATTCTGGTGGGAAAAGGGGAGCATTTTGCACTTGGTTGAATCATGTACTGCCAAGGAGAAAGGCTGGGGCAAGGGTAGTTAATAACTGAAGTCCGTGTTATCAAAGTACTTGGTAAACAAGCATTGACCTCTGGTTCTCTTTGGTGAGCCATCAGAGACTGAGAGAGCAGCTCACTTCAAGACAACACCCAGAGTTACTCCCAGTCTTGTTTTTCTTGAATCCTGCTGCATGCGTTGTGTTTTCTGAGAAGATACATGTTTATGCTGGTTTTGTACTTAGGATAACAGTCTCTCTCCTTTTTTCCTTCTTGTTGTTTTCTTTTTTTTTCTTTTCCAGTCCACCTGGCTCACCTAACACCTTAGGTTTCTTCCCCTCCCCCTCCTCCATTGCCTCGCCGGGAGGCCTGGTGCGTATGCCCGGTCTGACCTACAACAGCAATGGCGTTAAAGAGCTCATAAATGCAGTGCAGGGTTACCAGGTAAGAGGTGGCGTCCTTCAAATGCACCGTGCACTTAACATTTTATTAATGTAGTTCCTATAATGGAGATTTTCTGTGCCTTCAGAGCTCTCATACCTCACTGTAGGATCCAAAGTGTTGTATTCAAATCTCCTTGTATTATGGGTGTGTATTGTCAGGCATCCACTGTGTTTGCCCAGAGGCTATCAAACTAGTTTATCCTGTCTCCTCTCCCTGTTTTGTCACACACGGATTGCTGCTTGCTTCAACTTGAACTGGAGAATCTCGGATCTTATTTAAACCTGAAAGAGTGCGAAGAATCTGAAGATAAATTATGACATGATGAGGACTAGTTTAAGCAATATATTGAGACAGACTGGGTTTTGTTTTCTGTATTTTAAAGGCCTTTAGATTAGTGTCTATGGCTACATGTGTCTCAGCCCCCATCTCTGTCATTCCTCCCCCTTCCTCATGCCACAGTATGCTCCCGAGGATGCTTTCATGCACGCCCACGGGCCCGTGCACACTCATGACCCGACCAGGACATTGCTTACGCAGCCCAAAGAATGGGTGTGTATTTAAGGTGTCTGAGGCAGGTGGCAGGTAAGGATTGGCTGAGGGATCAGTCAGGGGGATTTAATTTAGAAAAGGTGTTGTAGCTGTGGTTTCACTGGTCACCAGGGCTTACAGGGCACCACACAACATTTTCCGCATAAATGGGGAATTTTCAGGTATTTTCTTTTAACTGGGTTAAATAATTGGAGGAAATCTCTTGGTTTTTAGGTATTTCATGAGTTTTGACATGGTGTCTGTTTAACCTTTTTTCTGTCCTCTCGTGAAGTCTTTAATGAAAACACTGAGCACCACATAGCCGACTGACCGTCCACTGAACCCTCTCCCCTCTGACTGTACAGGCATGGTCCTTTTTCTGCATGTCGAGACAGCGTGAAAGTTGAATAGTGGGCGCAAGAAACTCCTCAGTGCTGACACTTTCATCAGAAACATAATAGCAGAAGTGTAAACAACATAAAAATCAGTGAAAGTAGCTGCTTTAAAGTTTGAATTGTTCTCTTACCCAGATAACCAGTAATATGTCCTCATTTTGAGTGTTACGTTGCGGTATTAAAGGTAAATTTTTTTGAATGTTTTATACATCTATACAAGGATATTATGGGTACGTAAAACTAAAAAAAACTAGGGATGAAAATGTATATAGTTAAGACTGGGATATCCACTTGACTTGAGTCATGTGCTTTTATTTTAACGGCTGTTCTGAGCTTCTAAAATTTTCCACCTGATAAATGATAATTAGAAACACTAAAAAGAACACAGAAACTAATAAAAACGAAACGGTAAAGACCCTACAGTAACAGAAGGAACCTGCAACAACACATGACCCCCTAAGGGCAAGCACTTGGCAACAGCGAGAAGAAAAAACTCCCTTTTCGCAGGAAGAATCTTCCGGCAGAACCAGGTTCACTGTAATGATTAATTATTGTTCTTTCTCAGACATTTGTGATTACCTGCTGCTTCACGCCAAAATGTCTGCTGGAAAACTGGCCAGCTAAAGAGTAAAATTACTTTACAGAACAATTGCCACAATACCTAAGGGGGCGGGGCTTAGTCGACGGTCAGATGGTGCTGTCACAATGTGGTAGTGTAATAGATGTGTAATAACAGCTTTAGCCTTTAGGTGATTGAGAAGGTGATGGGTAACGTCTGGTGCAGGTGCTCTTTTGTTGTTGTTGTTGTTGTTGGGGGCTAAAACTCCTTCCTCACCCTTGTTCTTCTTCTTCTCTCCGCAGAATCCTGCAGAGTCTGTTTCCCTCCTGAGCAGCAGTCTGATTGGTCAGTGCAGCTCAAGTGAGGCTCCTCTTATGTCACTACCTGCTCTCATGACCAAGCCAGGGGGGCAGTATTTGGATTTGACCCTGCTCTAGGGTCACATGAACGCAGAGGTCCTGTGATAATTTGGTATATGTCAAAGACTTGTTAGATTTTTTTTTAAATAGCCTTTTAGATGTGTTATTTATATCTTTAGAAACAGAAATTAATGTATTTTATACCAAATTCTCTGTGGCCTTAGCCAATGATAGCATTCTCATCTTATATTGCACATTGTGTATTTTAAAAGCTTTATAGAGATTTTTTAACCTGTTCTATTGTAATCATTACGGTACATATTTGCTAGCCAAACTAGAGAAGAATGACTTAGTAGCAATTGAGCTAAATCTTTAAGATTTTCTGTGAAGAGTGAAAGTGTGTGAATGTGAAAGAGATGAGAATGAGTATTACGCATGGCTGTGTTGAGATGTTTTATTACATAATCTGTTAATGCAGTACATTGTATGTGTTTATATACGTTTGATACAGTACACACTGATTGTATTGGAAGCTTTAGTGCATGAAGAAGTTAGTAGTGAAACTTTAAGATGTTTACATAATGCCAAATATCAATGCACTGCTAATCAATAAGACTACTAATGAAAATAATAGCAGTATGTTTGAATGATATCCTATATGTTACACTGTGAGTTTGTCTGATAGCCTGGACCTTGTTAGGAGGCCTCAATTTACAAAAACTGTGACATCTCACACTTCATTATCCCCCTCCTTTATGTGCCTGACATGGGTATTTTTCCATGCTGCCCCACACCAAAGTTGCCTTGTTGTGCATTTGGATTCAGCTGAAAAGAAGACGGTCCCACTTCTCAGTAATTTAACTACAAGTTTGCATTCTTCAAGAGGGCTCAGATCACAAGCTCTCAGCTTACTGTGCAGAGACTCAAAAGCCAGAGCCGGTTTATGACCACTTCTGTGACATATTTTTAGCAGTCCATCACACTTTCCTTGTCTTCTTTCCACTGTCTACGCTGTTATTGGAGAACGTTATTGAACAAACAGGTTGCTCTAAGAAATCTAATCACCGTACTTCTTTTGAACCTGTAGATTTTTAGGAAAGGGGAAAAGGAAAGGAAATGAAGGACGTGTCGGATATGTTTCATGTGAATTTAAATGCCGTTTATGCTCAGCATAAAGTTGATGTTTGGGCTTCATGTTTCTGTACGCATGTCCAACAGCAGGATTTAATCCTCCGCAGGACGCCCTACTGCAGGCATGCTGAAAAAGAAAAAAAAAACAATAAACATAACATGTCAAGTTTGTCAGCCTCCAGCTGTTTGATTTCACTGTTTACCTTCTGATCATTTTACTTTGCCGTGTAGTTATGTTCCTGTTTGTGTCTCATGGGGGTTTTTAAAGTGCAGGAGTGCAAATATGCAGGTGGAGCTTGTCTCGTGACACAACGTGGCTCAGGGCGAAACTGTGGGAACTCCCTCTCACTGTCCTCAGCGATTACCTCTGCGGTGCCTGTGTACACATGCTATAGCAAAGAAGCTATTGTCAACTAGACACACTGAACACATTATGTGAGAGGATGGCCTCTCTTTTTACTGCGTGGAAAAGAGCAGAAAATAGATCAGGAAGTGGGAAGAGAGAAGGAAAGCAGACAAAACCATGTCAGACCCCCTCAGGGCAGAGTTACATTGTGTAATACAATCTTCTGCACCCCACCCAAATGATCCCTTTTAAAAACACTTAGTCTCCCACTCACAAAACACACACACACACACACTGTCCAAACTAGCAGCAAGAACATTTTTTAAATCCATGTGACAAAGCTTTTCTCACCTTGATGTTGTTGTAAGATGTTGTGGAGAAATCCACTGAAGTTACACTGGTATAAAAAAAAATGCAGATAAGTGCAGCTGATTTAGAGAATTTTTTATTTATTTATTGAACTCAGCATGTCTTAGATTTAAAGAATCCGAGTAGATTAAATAAAATCTTTTATTAAGAAAATAATCCAGGGTTTGTCAGGGACAGACAACTATCAGGAAAAGGGAGGGTTGTTTTTTTATAACAAGAGGATTATTTTAGTTATTTAACATTTAGCAGGAGATGGTCTTTAATTTTTTCATGTTCCACACTTATATCTTATATCCTGTCCTTGCAAGATTTACTTATGTGGATGAAGTCGCCCCCACCCCCAAAAAAACCCATGTCACTCAGCATAAATGTTTTCAGAGCCACTTTCACTGAGCTATAGTGAAAATAAAAGTGTTTATTTAAAAGTGTATAATAGTTAAAAACTTCCTGTGCGGGGGCGGGTCTAGAAAGTATCACTTAATATCATTCATGAGGTATGTTTGACATATGTTTTATAGATTATACGCCAGTTTAAACACAGGCAATAATTTTTTCAGCAAATACCTGAAATCACTTATTGGCACAACACTGTCCGTGTGATCTGAATGCTATCGCCATCTTTTTTCAAATAGCAGAGACACAACTGGACATCTTCTTTCGTGATACGTACAAAGTCAGTTATAAAGTTGAAGTTGAAAAGTCAGGTTGATGAAGCAATGACACGGAGAAAAAAGAACTTATTATTAATATAATGGAGAGTTTTTTACATTTTCAAAAGGCTGATAGTTTAGACGCAGCACGACTGACAGAGAAGATTTGCAGCGGTCTACGGAGATACAGCCTGGAGTAAAACATGCAGCTGCTGCAGGCATAAATGCAGTGCAATGCACATTGCCTGGTTGTAGTTGATACAGTTAAGCACCTGAGGCAGCATGTTCTTTAATTCATTTGAGAAGCCATGCACTTTCATGTAAGGCTCATACATTCACAACGAATGGCTGGAAGTTCAGCAAAAAATGTATAGAGGCCAGCCCAGAGAGCTTCAGAAGCTTGGCATCAGAAGATGGGCATGCAGTCACTTTGCATGCTGCAATATGATGGACAGTCTACCTGCAGTGCTCCAGGTCTTTTAAGATATCGCTAATGAGAGAAGTAAAGAAGGTCTTTGGAGGTTTAGTATATAGAGTCATGGAGGGCAAAGTATTCGACTGTCTACCCACTCTTTTACATTAAGTACATTAAGTGAAGGAGTCGGGTTTCTATTTTTGCCTATCTTTATGTAACATCATGTATGTCATCATTTTCGCCTTTGCAATGTG
Organism: Oreochromis aureus; assembly: GCF_013358895.1. Taxonomy (NCBI): domain Eukaryota; kingdom Metazoa; phylum Chordata; class Actinopteri; order Cichliformes; family Cichlidae; genus Oreochromis; species Oreochromis aureus. The sequence continues at coordinate 19,782,171 of NC_052952.1, forward strand.
ACCTGTAGCAAGGTTATTATAGTTAAGTACAAAACATATAACACATTTAAGGAATTTTCAAAAATTATAACTGAAAGGATTTTGTGTCCTTCGAAAACTAATTTAGATGAAATATCCTTATTTTACTGTTTGTTAATTTGGTAAACATTTGAATCAAAACTTGCCTTATGAGGCTTTGATAGACAAATATTTATTGTGGATGTCCAAGACACTGTGAGTCAGCTGCTTATAGAAAGTTCTGTTTTTATTGCAAAACTTGTACTGATTTTCCTGAATCTTGCCTCTGAGACACAAATACACATACAACATAGTTAATGAAGATTAAAATTAACACAGAAACAGAACTGAAACTGAAGTGAATTAAAGAATGAACAGCTTTTTGTATGTAGTGACAGTTAACTGTAAGAAGCTGCCTAGTGTCTTTACTAAGGCATCTTCCTTTATTCCCCAATGCAGTCTAACAAAGGGCATTTTAATGACAGAACAAAAGCTTCTACAGGTTTTATATAGTTTCAGGTGTTTGTTTCTTAACCACATTGTCCTTGTGGTTAACAGGAGACCATTCAAATTCCACTTAATATTGATTTTTAAAGGCGTGGCTGTCACTTTAGCTCACGTGATTGGCTTCCTCCAGCTGCTCAGCTGTTAACGGGTTAAATTTGTCCTGTTCTTATGTAAAACTTGTTGTGAGGGAACAAAGCCCTGTAATCGAAGTAGGAGTATTTTATAATCTATAGATGTGCAAGAGGGCACACTGTTAGTTACAAATAAATACTTATGAATAATTCATGACTGTTCTTTTTTAGAATGTAAAAAACGTTAATCATTGTTTTATTAATGCTTAAATGTTAATCAATCTTAAAAGACTGAGCCCATTAAAAATGGTAGAAACACCTCTTTTCCTTTAACTGTTCCTGTGCCTGTTAATTTCTCAAATATCAGTTGCCAGAAAAGCATAAGATCCCATTTGTTGTGTTCTCCATAATTGCGGTGTTTGCTCGCCCCTCCTCTCCTAATGTGCAGCTTTGTAAGAAAAACAAATTCCACGAAGAATTTAAGCTTGAAATGCAGGTTGAACTGAGAAATTATGAAGGATGATGTTGCAGTTGTTTCAAAGCAGGTGGGAGGGCCAAACGCCGAAGTCTCCGCAGGCTTCCCCCATTTTTTAAACACTGAATCATTTACAGCAGAGTGTGTGATTCACTTCGAAGCAGTGCTTCTCTTCCTCCCTCTTTCTGCCATGCTGCATCTCACCTTGAAGATGAATTATCGAACACTGAGTTCTTGACAAAACAGAGGTACAATTAACAGGCTGACTCACCGCACTGGCAGATACCTCACTAAAGTCCCGCACAGCACACATCTTTTGTTTCATCGCAGGGAGGGTGAGAGGCACATACCTAACAAACCGGCAGGCAGGGCGAGGCCGAGCCACATTCCCATGTCAGAGGAAGAAAAGAAACAAAGATGCTGCTGCAGAGTTGTCAAACCGATGATGTGGCCTTTATTGAGATCCAGTCCAAGGTAGGAAAACTCAATCAGCAACATACAGTACAGGTGCAGATCATGTGCCGCCTCGGATTGTGACAAAGAAGGGCTGAAATGAAGTTGTTGTTTTTTGCGCACTAATAAAATATTTCCAAGGGTCTGACCTCTGAGGCCAGATTTGGTTTTGAGCTGCATGTTTAAAACATAGCAAAGGGACGCATGAGCTGTTTTTCATGAACACCTGTAACACAAGATCAAGGCTGCTGCCCCACAGGAGCTTTGGCGCCTCCTGGTGGGCACACGGAGACTGAGGTGTCGAGATCTGCCAGTTTTCACTTTCAACTCACTCTGTTCAGGATTTTCTTTAAAACCACAGATGCTGCAGATGTTTTTTGCGTGTAAAAAATGGATATCTGATATAGGAATTACAGTACTGAGGTAAGCATTTACAACGCCTGCTCTGTTCTCAGGATATCAATGACTATTTACATTTTGAACAAACTGATTTGAAAGTGAAGTGACTTTCATTTCAGGAGAGCTTTTTACATGGAGATCAAAGCTTCAACAGTCGCTGTCTGAAACACAGTTTAGGCATCAGCACGGACACGGCGATGAAGACGATGAGGATGAACTCACACATAAACAGAAGTCCAAAGCAAAATCTGATAATCGTTTAGGGAAACATATTAATCATGCAGGCAGCACCAGGAATACAGTCTGTAGCTCGTCTGTAATGCATGTGAGTGAATCCACTTGTTTCCATTTCGCTTTTTTGTACAGGTTCAGTTCAGTTATTACAAAGAGCCTTCTTTCTAATATAACAACTAAGCAAATATAACAACCGCCTTTATGCAAATATAGATTTATAACTGCTAAATGTGCAATGCAAGTATACAAATGCTGACTGACACCAGTGACTTTGGGACTTCTTAGCTTCCGTCTGAAGGGTCGAGGTCTCAGAGCTCTGTCATCAGGAGCGCTCTCAGGATCTTCTCTCTGTCCACCCTAATTTCTTCTCCGCTGCAGACATGAACATATGATTTAACAGCTCTAAACTTGAACTTTTGTTTCTGCAACAAGGTGAAATATCATTTTCATAACAGAAAATAAAAACATTTTTACAACAGTAACTATGACAGAAACAACACAAAGTCTGCGTTACAAAGACAAAGATAAGAAGTTGTGTGGCAATTTAAGCTGTTCATACACAGATCATACACTCATCCGACGCTTTGTTAGGTACACCTTGCTAGCACCAGTTTTTACCTTCAGAGCTGCTTTAATTCTTCATGGCACAGAACAACAAGGTGCTGGAAACATTCTTTAGAGATTTTTAGGCCCACATGACATGATAGCATCGCGCTATTACTGCAGGATGTCAGCTTTACATCCATGATGTGACTCTCCTGTTCCATCACATTAAAAAGCTGCTCTATTGAACTGAGATCTGCTGATTGTGGAGGTCATTCGAGTGCAGCAAACTCATCGTCATGTTTAAGAAACCAGTTTGAGATGATTTGAGCTGTGGTGTGCTATCGTGCTGGAAGCGGACAGACACAGTAGCAACAGTCTTCAGGCTGTGGTGTTTAAATGATGCACAGATACCGTTGATATGAGCAGGATGGGTGGATGTTTTCATGTTGTTGTCAGAAATAGACCAGCAACATTTTTTCAATCTTCTATTTTCCAATTCTGGTGAGCCTGTGTGAACAGGAGCCTCACTTTCCTGTTCTTAGCTGAGTGGAACCTGGTGTGGTCTTCTGCCGCTGTAGCCTATCTGCTTCAAGGTTTGAGGTGTTGCGTGTTCAGAGATGCTTTTCTTGGTTGGAACAAGTGGTTATTTGAGTAACTATTTCCTTCCCACAGCTAAAAGCCAGTCTGGCTATTCTCCTCTGACTTCTATCAGCAGGACATTTTCACCCAGAGAATTTCCTCTTTTTCAGATCACTCTTTAAATCGTAGAGATGACTGTGTGGGAAAATCCCAGAAGATCTGCAGTTACTGGAACACTCAGACCAGCCTGTTACCAACAACCATGCCACCTTCTAAGTCACTTCTTCTCCATTTGGGGGCTCGGTTTGAGCTTCAAGAAGTCATCTTTAACATGTCCAAATGCTGCCACGTGATTGGCTGATTAGATATTTTGTTAATGTGCAGTTGAAAAGGTGTACCTAACAAAGTGGCCAGTGGGTGTATATCGTGTTAGATAACATGAACTTCATGTCATCTAAAGGCTGCAGGGAATGACTAATGAGCTAAACGTCTAATCAGCACGTTCATAAAAGGCTAACGTCGCCACAACAAGTCATGTGACTTTCAGTGAAGCCAGAGGCTGCGACTGCTTCTGATGGGACTTCTCATTATAGTTGATCAAGTTTGTGTCTCCAGTGTGATTAGTTATTGTACTTCTAATTTAATTTTTCTAGGTTATATTAATTTGTGGTGCATATTAAGTTGTGCAATATTATTTAATGTCGTTGCGTAATTGAGTTTATTATGTGATTGATTATTTAATTAGCACTTTATAATTTTATGTGAAACTTTTAAGTTGATTATTGTAGCACCTCATGAAAGGCAATTATAGTTCCTACTTGCTTGAGTCCATGGTAGGACTGCTTAGAGTGTAACGTGCCCTGAGTAACGTGGACTTTGGAGAAGAATGCGATGCTGGCTGTCTCGCCATGTTGCTGTTTATTATGGAAGCTACTTTAAAGAGAAGCTGTAGCCCACCAAACAACCACAGCCCACAGAGGCCACTACCACAGCAAGGTGGAGCATCAACCTTTCTATTACACCGTCATATTTGTATATATGGGCAAACAGATGAAGTCAGAAAATTAGACTTTTATTTAAGTGAGTTTTTACTGAATGTGTAGCTCAGCCTTCAAGCTTCTCTGTCACCTCCTAAAGAAATAAGCAGCTATTTCAGTCACATCAAATCATCTTATTGGTTTTGGAATTGCTGATGTGATTTTATTACACTGCATTATGTTTTATAAAGTGGTCAAAGCAGCCCAAATAAATGTAGAAAATTAAAGTAGCATGAAAGTGAACTGCCCCAAAATTTAACTTAACCTCTTCAGTGGAGGCTCGTTTTCAGTTCTAGGGTGCACGTGTTTATAAAACCATAAGTGGCGCCATTTTTTAAGCTGTACTGAAGGGGCCATCTCGAACTTCATTGACTGAAATGCAGATATTGTTTGTTATGCTCAGCTTCTGCTGCAGCTGTTAAAAAAATAAATCAGTGTCATTAGCTTATTATTGGTTTAAGGTTGCTATTTACACCCTAATAAATAAATATGTGGGTGAGTTTGTGTGCCTGTTTGTCTTTTGTGATGTCACTGTAATTCTGGGCTTTTAATGATTTCTTAGAACTGTTTGTTTTCCAGGGTGCAATGATTGTACAGCATATTTGGGGAATTGGATGCACAAGTTTAAATTTGCTTTTGGATTTTCTTAATCTACACAGAGTCCACAGTATACATAGAGGCTCAAATGTACCCACTAATATTTGGTTAAATTTCCATTTAGCAAGTTGCATCTCGACCAGACATTTTTGGCAGCCTCAACAAGCTCCTGGCATAATTCTGGCTCGATATTTAATCACTCTTCTTGGCAGAATCCATAGAGTTCATTTCCTGGAACAGATCTAGTCTACGAATTTTCAATCAGGTTGAGGTCAGGACTTTGGGAACGCCGTACCAGAAGCTTAATGTTGACCTGCTTTATCCATTCCAAACTAGTTTTGATGTGTGTTTGGGATCATTGTCCTGTTGGAACAAATAATCATCAAACTGTCTAGCTGTTGATTTGAGGTAAAGTTGTAGAATTTGGAGGTAGTCCACCTTCTTCATTATTCCATCCACTTTGCGATGGTACCACTGGGAGGGGAACAGCTACCGCTAACACCACTTCTTCCAGACCTTTGCAAAGTGGAGACACATCCGAATAACTTGTTCTTGTGTACAGCTGTTTGAACCGATGATCCTGAAATCTGCAGTTGTTTAGAAATGGCTCCAAGAGACCTTCACAGCTTGTTTAAATCCACTATTCTTCTCCTCAGATTCTCACTGAGTTGTTCTGAGTATTAGTCAGTCAATGAAACTACCAGTTGCAGTCAATCACGAGCAATAAGGACAAGTTAAAAGGTCTTGGCCTTGTGAAGTTAAAAGACATTGTAGAACCGTCGGCACCACTTATTACAAGATTTAAGTAAGTCTGTGTGAATTAGAGAAAATAATAAACTCAAACTTGTGCTGTATGCCTTATGCTCATTCCACTTTGGAAAAACAACAGCTCAAAGAAATTAAAAGCCCCAAATTATCATGACATTCATTCTCGTGATGAGTGGATGTAAACTTCTGACGATAACTGTAACAATACTGTAACAGGAAAAATAGTGAGATATTGTCTTGATATTTTTGAAATAATATCAAAAACTATTCTGGATCCAGAAGCTCAATTCATGCATGGCGTGGAGGGTCATTTCAGCACTGGTGGAGCTATGCAGTCTCGGACAGCTCTTGTTTACAGCTTTGACATGATGGAAATAAGATTTTTAATATTAGTCAGAGTTTTCCCAAATCTCACTCTGAAAATCCTCCTGTCTGCGTCACACGGTTCTTCACTTTGGCCTCACAGTTTAGCATCAGTTACTAACTGAAACAGGGGATTGTTTTTCATGTGCAAGCGTCAAACAAGAGCCTGAGGCTTCAATACAGCACTTGAGCAAACCAGCGCTGTATAAAAGTGTCCAAGAGAGAAGAGCGAGGAGGTGCGTTTACCTGTCATTATGGGCAGCAAGGTAAGGAACCAGGTGAGGAATGGAGCTACGGTAGTAAGAAGGGGAGAGATGAGGGGAGGGCGAAGGAGAGGGACAGCATGGACTACCCAGCTCCAGTGCTGGCATATTATCCCCCTGGAATACACATCAGTGTAGACACACACACACACACCACACACAGACAGACACACATAATTACAGATAATGCAGAGAGGTGTGGAAATAATCCCCCCATAAGTGGAGCATAGTGTACTACACAAAGACCTGTTTTAAAGGGTTTTTAAAGTGCCTGTGTGTGTGTGCATGTGCGAAGATGTGTGTTACCTGTGGGTAGATAGACGGCTGTATCTGTTTGTCCAATGAGCTGCTAGAGCCCGACTTTGCTGTACTCTGGGAGGAGATGGCTGCGAGTGCTTCAGGGAGATTATCTTCATCTTCATGGTTACTGATAAGCAACAAATGGAGAGACTATAAGTGGCTTACACGACCTGCAGATCGCTCTGAACAAGATGTCACTATCAAGGAGCAGAGATAGCACGGCTGCTGCTTCAAGTACTCTGTGGAGTATTCATTTTCCACTCACAGCAGGCGATCTGTACTTACAAGCTGAACTGCCGGACCAGCCGTTTCCTGCGGTTGGTGCTCGGGTTGGCTTTGGGCTGGAGCCTCTCTGGCGTCAGGTTGCGATCTTGCCTGTGGGGCGTCTTTTCTGCTGTCAGACTGGATGCCGCTGAGTCTTGGGAGGAGCTCTGATACCTGGAAATGAGAGCAGTTACTCAGGAGGGTAAGTTGTGTTGTGTTTTCAGAAAGAGGTCTAAACATGTTAAAGAGCTACTGGCCTCTCATTCAGGGTCTCAGTTGAGCTCTTCCCTCTGGGTGTTGTTGGGGCTTCTTTCTTTATTGTGGAGAAGAAATGCGTAGATATGCTGTTAGTGACACCGCCAAGTGCGCAGGATGTAGGTCAAATAGCTGAAGGAGAGCGTTATTTGGTACTCACTCTGAAGGCTGCCTCCATCTGGGCCTTGAGGATGTTACATTTGAGGTGGTCGGGGAGCATCGCTGGGGAAGCAGGAGGGTGCAGAGACTTTTCAGACAGCTGCTTCTCCTCTCCCTGCCGGGAGAACAAGGAGAGGTCAGGAGACTAAATCTCAGTGAGTAAACAGCGTGTGGGAAACGTGACTGACCTTGTTGTCGATGTTGATGTGCAGCGAAGGCCAGGGAGGAGAATCGCTTTCAGACTCCAAAGCCTTGAGCAGCGACTGAGAGATGTCGAACTCATCTGCAGGGAAGGGAGGAGCCTGACGTTCTGATTGAGACAAATTGTAATGAGAAAAAACAAACAACAAGTCACTTTTTTACTGTAAAGACACCACAGATGGTTTGACAAAGCAGGGATGGAAAATGACTATAATCTAAAAAGGTTTATAATTCAATTTACGCTGGCACAAGAGTTTGACTGTCCTTAATTTCACCACAATTTGATGGTATTATAAATGATTAACATCAATTTTGGCTGGGTGGGGGCTTTTTGGTGGCAGGTCAAAGAAAGTTTGAGAACCGTGAGATACTTTAAATCCATATTAATGTGTTTGCAGATGCTTCACAACTTACAAAAATGCCCTTAAACAACTGCACTTAAGTGAAGAGTGCAAACACAAGAAAAATTAGCAGTATTTAACCACGTTTACTTCACCTGTATCCTAGCTCACTACAGCAAAAGGCAACTGAATTATGTTTGATAATCTCAAAGCAGAAACCCAATTTAAAACTGCATTAGACACATTTAAAAACAACCAGAATCATCCCTCCTTCACTATTGAGGAGTAAGTTCAAAGTGTTTTCACCAAAAATCTCCACTTCGGTCTCGTGTGTCCAAAGGACGTTATTCCAGGAGTCTTGTAGACTTGCTGTCATGAACTTAAACATTTAACATGCTAACTGAGGCCTGTAGAGTCTGAGATGTAGCTCTTTGGATTTTTTTGTACATTGGACCTCGGGGTAAATTTTTCCAGGAATATCCACTCCTGGGTAGATTATGGTGAATAGTCCAAACCAGTAAACTGCCAAAACTTTATACAAGTGCTCAAACAACAGTTGCTTTAAGGTAAAGATCCTACATTAATACAAAGAAAACCCCCCCTGTGAGCAAGCACTTGGTGACATCCAGCTTTCATATCATGTGCATCTTTAAATCTGTTTTTACAAAGTTGAAATCAAACTCTGTCGCGCTGTAGTGGAAACATTACATCTCAAAGTCCTCAAAGTGAACCTCAAAAACAAAGAGAGCTGACAAACAGGCGGCACCGAGCATGAAAAGAAGCATCAGCGTGGCGTCTAGACACACCACAGATTTGTGCAGCCCAGCCTCAGGCTGACAGTACTCACTGTTCTTGGTGTGCGTGTGGCAGAGCGTGTCCTGGCTGTGTGTGTGCCGACGGTGGCGGTGGTGGATCTTGCCAGAATACGAGTTCTCGTTCTCCTCGACGCTAAACTGATGATCTGAAGCGAGCCCACTCAGCGGGAAACTGAAGATGGCACATGCAATCAAAACACAAACAACCCCCCCCCCAAACAAAATGCCACTTAAATATGACAAAAAGTGTAAGAACCGCAAATAAGTAATTATCGTGTAATAAATCCAAGCTCGTGACTTGAGTTTTTCACAGCAATGTAACCCTCCCTGTGTGGATGCTGAGCTGACTGTGTAACGCAAAACCAGAAGTGCAATTTCAACAGTACATTTGCTTTTCTACATGGTAAAGAAACACTGCTTTGGACCTAAAATGTGTGTAAAATTACATGTAATTTCTGTTAAATCTGTTATTGAATCATTTGTGTTACTTCATTAGTAGAGTACAAAGAACCATGTGGGGGTATTTATCAGTGGGAAAAGCTTTAAAGCTTATGAAAAATACAGTTAAAAGTCTAAAATTTACACTCGTATTACATCTTCCAAAGCCATCCAGTGGGCCAGATTGAATTCGTTTGCAGGCCGATTCTGATCCCGGGCCTTATGTTTGACACCTCTGGTGTAAGACAATGAAGGAATGGGCTTTGCAGTTTCTGCATTTTCACTCATAAACCCTTTATTTCAGAAGCAATACGGCAACAGTCCTAAAGGCATAATGTGATTCGAGTAAACATCAAAAGTAAAAGGCGACACACTATAACAGCAACACACCGGCCATGTCTTCTGTAAACACTTGGTTAATTTAGCAAATCCATAACCTGATGTAACATTAATATAATGTTTATTCATAAAAACAAAAACAAATATTCACTCTGAAAGCACAACACCACAAATGCAAGATTCAGCTTCATGTTTCTAAGTTCACACTGAAAACTATAAATTATACACAAAGCAGCTTAATCCCTAACCCAGCATTCACTAAGTGCAGGACTGGACCCCTTCCACCTGTTCAGGATCACTTTATTCAGCACTCACAACACTTTATTTCAAAAGTGAGTTTAAATAATTTAGATGCCACACGATTTACTGCAAACGAACAAAGAAACAAACACAAAAGCACTCTTAAAGGTAGATTTGAGATTTGAGCACAGCAACCATAATCACATAAAACATCCACAAGCAAAGCAAGGCACAAACGTATCACACCCAGTCCTATCTTTGTCTTATTTCTGTTCCACTGGCGTCTTTTTTTTTTTCTTAAATATGACGCTGAATGTCTGAATGGAAAGAGCAGAGTGTCTGAGAAATATAAGAGCTATGTCGACTGGGCATTTAGAGCCATAATTAAATAATAACAATATTAAAGTGCAACAAAATTAAAATATATCGTCTTATTTCAACAATTCCTAGCTTGTTTTTTGGCCTTTAGTTTACTTATATTTTAGCAAATTGCCACCTAATACAGCACCTAAAGTTACATTTAAGAGCTTCCTGTTTGAACGTCCCTGTGAGTGTACAGAAAACTAATCACATGTGATTATTTTCATAAGAAAATAAACTAAATTCTCAGGCACAATCTTGATTTTTATACAAGATGCTTTCGACATTATTTGAAAATATCCTCAAAAAGACTTTAAAAATGCACCACATTCTTGTTTTATCATTACAGAGGAGCAATTATGCCCATTTCCAGCTTCATGCATGACTTTGAGTTGAAAATAACCCTTATGTATCTTATACTGGACCTTGGTGCAGCTTCTCAGTTCATCCTGTTGGAATAAGGCTGTTTAGCTCATCTCTCTTTAATCCTATATTTTTCAAGCAATCAATTAAAAAAGAATAATAATAATTTATTTATTTAAACATCAGCAAATTAGCATTAGCAAACTCTTTTCCTGCAAAAATCGTATTTATCCGTTTCACTCTGTATTATTTCCCCGGTCATTTGTGCACAACCTGCAATGGCCCCACCAATCAGGAGGTTTCAACAGCAGGCAGGAACATCCGCTCTCGATTACATCACAGGGAAATAATATGGAAAAAAATCTGAGTGTTTTGAGCTGACTCATTTATAACTTTCTCTGTGTTTAATAAGAAAAATCCTCCATCGTAACATATAATCCGCAGCGCATATGAAAAAACACAAGGACAAACATAACAGGTCCCCTTTAAACGACAGGAGTGGTGCATTTTTAAATCCTGTAATTGCAGCTTTATTATTAAGATGAAGGCACACTGTGTCTAAAAGGATGTGATGATAAAAACTGAGCTATGACCCGCAGAATGAGTAAACTGTAACGATCAGAGGTGTAGAGGCTCTTTACCTCGATCGCCTTCGTGATCTGTGTCACCGCTGCGTAACCACAATAAATAACTTCAAGTCCCCTCACCCGATGTCTTTGCACAGCTCTCCCTCCACGTGACCCCCTTGAACATTATAAACCTCCATCCTGCTCGATAAAGTCCTTTGCACTTGATGGGGGTGTGTGGTTTTTTTGCTTTTTTTCTAGTATGCAGACACTGAAACACATGAGATGATGTGACAAATGGATGAAGATGTGGGACATTTCACGAGGATGAACGGAGACAGCTCCGTCACCGGAGCGTCTCTCTTTGGGGGTTGCCAGTCTGTGCCAGTGTGAGTTTTGAAATAGATTCCTGGGTTAAGAGGGAGGTCAAAGTTCGGTCATGACCTTATCCCTGTTAACCACAGCCACGGATCCTTTGGCGATGCTGCTCTTTCGCTCCGGGACGGGGGGAACGATGGACACCGGACTCTCAGCCTCAAAGGAAGGCCTGAACGGTTGATGGAGGAACGCACACACGGATGGAGGCAGACGAGACACACAGGAAGACAAACAAACATATGAGGTGTAAGAGGGACATGAAATGTGATGAAAAACAGAGCATGTGGACACATCCTGAAGCTCTTCAACAATCCTGTCCTTTGTCTCTTACCTGTGAGGTGGTGTGTGTCTGGAGGGCTGCAGGTAAACTGAGGAAGTGAGCGTGGGGTGGGGTGGATGCCAGGGCTCGTGACCAATGGGAATGTTGTGTTGGTACTGGAGAGGATCGAAGAGATGCTCAAATTAAGCGTCGCTACTGGGACAAAGCACACCGCTTTCTGCTGCTTGTGTTAGTTTTTGAAAAGTGGGTTAACTGAGGTCGCTTACCTGATGCAGACTTGGATTGGGGCTGGCGTGAGAGCTGTGGAGGAAAAAGCAGCGATATCAGATCTGTATCATAACTCGTTTTTAAAGCAGCTGCATATATATTACTTCAGAGTGCACTGCACAAGTAAACCCTCTCAAAAGCAACAACTTCTCTTTTACAAAGGGCTGTTTCTGTGTTAAGATTAGCCAGGCCGTTAGGTGGATTAAGGTCAAGGTTAGGGGAGGAGGAATGAATGCAATAATCTGAAAGTGCATGCGTGCATTATTTATGTCTGTGTCTGTTTTACCTGATGTGTGGAGGCTTGGCTGGTGAAATCGCAACTGACAGAGAGAGAGATACAAGGTCAATTAGAGCAGAAAAATACAGAAGTCAAAAGCAGAGCTGCGGTTTGTCTGTGTGTGTCTGTGTGCAATTTTTCAAATGCCCTCTCTGGTCTAACTGTGCCGTTCAGTCTGGCCTCTCTGCAGACACGTTATTACTCCAATGCTGAGCCGTTACCAACACTCAACTCTCGGTTCATTCGTATTCCGGGGCTGGGTGACGAATCCAAATCCAATACATAAAAGGTGTTTGGACGTCAATACCGACAGTCTCAAGGTAAATACAGTTTGCAGTGCGCATTTGATCATTTATGTGCGATAGATTAAAGTGAGCTGCAGGCTGCTGGACCTTTGAAGCCTCTGCAGCTCACAGAAGGTGGGAATTATGGAGGAGTGAAGAGTACAGCAGGTGCTTTTGTGACGCTTAAATCTAACAACCTAGAGTTTCTGAGCACTTTCTTTAGAAAAGAAACCCGGGCTGCTTTTAAGCCTATTGAACTTGTCAAATTATCACTTAGCATTGGACAATTTTTTAAAAGAACAGCCCTTGAAAAAAAAGAAAAAAAGAGGGGGTCCACTTTTCCTTTCCTCTGAAAAATAAAACAATATGTTCAACAGTTATTCTTTGCAGCAATTTTTACATTTTAAAGCCGAAAACATGCTGAACTAAAACAGCGCAGAGCCTTCATAACAACGCTCACAGCCACATAAAACACAAATCAGGCGCTGATACTCAGTCGTGTTTTGTATGAGCAGATAAAACTCACCTTTGCCCAGCGACTGTGTGCGGGACGGGTAGCGCCTGCTCGGCCTTCTCTCGAATGTGCTGGCCCTCCTCAGTCTGCCTCCATGAGTGGCCTGGTACTCTGTTTTCCCACTGAGACAAACACACAGCAAAAACGGGTGAAGAGTGGAAATGATTATTACTAAAAGCACCGACAGTAATGTCAAAGTGCAACTGAGCTGCAGTCTGACCGAATTCATGCAGTTCATCAGAGGAGACTTAAATGGAGTTTCTAGATGATTATTCCTTTTGGTGCAAATGACGATAAATGGATGATAAATTGAAAAAAGTTCAGGCTTACACCTTTAATTAAATTTGCTTAACCAAAGTTTTCATCAATTGTTTAGAATTAAGAGCCGTTTTTATGCACAGTCCTGTGTTTACAGAGACACACTTTACTGCTTGTTTGTGGGACTTTCTGCTTCAGTTTTGTATTTAATAAATGAAAAGCTTGACCAACTTTGGCTTTATAAACTCTTGGGTTGGTTTTGCAGTATGCTTTGGGTTGTTATACGTTTCCGCTGTTTTACAGCATTTAGCTGACAATGAGCAGAGAGTGTAGACACTGTAGTTTTAAAATTCACCGTGTTGGTGTACAGAGGCAAAACTACCAAAAAAAAAGATGACACTGTCCAAAAACATTTGGACCTGACTGTATAACACTAAACATCCTCTGACAGCTGATGTCCTTCCACCTTAAAAAAAATTAAGACCTGGACCACGTACAGGGGAGACCCATTCCTAACACAGATTAAGCATTAACAATGTTTACTGCGTAATTAAAAAAATAAAATAAAGTCAGAAGTTTGATTTCACTTTAACTAGACTTAAAAAAAAATATCAGCTGCAGAAATGTAATAATCATTTTAAATGTAAGTCCTGCAGTTACTATCAACATAAAATAAGCATTTTCCCTAATCCCAGAGTGTCCCCTGACTTAATTTTAAGAACCACTGACACAGAAATCGCTCTCAGTCTGAGCAGTTTCACATGGATTTCTTTTAAACTGACATAAACTTTCTAACGTGCTTATCTCAAAATTTCTATAATGAAAACTCTGAATGAAGACTTAAAGTTGGCACCGGTATGATTGTTATGTCAGACTGCATTACACACAGTTCCACTGTTCCTGTTTTTACTTCCACCACCTGTTACACAAGTGTTTTTTTTTTTTTTTTATCCACAGAGTGCTTTTACAATGCTGTGATTTAGCTGCTCTGACAAATGACAGGAAGTGCCCTTCAAGTGAGAGAATTTGCTTTGACCATGTCTGATAATAGTCGCAAGAAAACAAACAATATAAAGGGAATATCTCAGTCACCATAGGAACAGATCCGTGTAACCATAGATACCCTGTAACCATAGATACAAAGGCTCTGTTTTATGTGACACATTACTCCCCATATGCTGCTAACGAGTGCTGGCCACAACTACCTGAGAGTGCCAGCTTCTATTATCCCCCTTCAGCAAGTCAATTAGACACTGCTCAGAGGAGGCGAGACTCCGTCGCTGCTCTCTACCTGAATCTGAAGCGGGACCCGAGTCGCGTGAAGTCACTGCGGCCGGCCCTGCCTGCCGTCGGCTGGCGCAGGCGAAAGAAAGCGTGACTTTCCACGGCACACTTCCACAGGTGTTTGCAGCTCCTGGCGCTGGCCAGCTCGAACACGAAGGTGTGCTCCTGCTCCCGACCCTACACAACAGAGAATAACCATAATAGCCTGAGAGATGACTGCGCGCGGGCACGGCATGCAACGTGAAGACACAAACCTGATCGTCGTCCTCCACCACCACCAACGTGAGTCGACTCCTTTTGAAGTCCAGCCGAGTGATTTTGGGCCTGTGCAACACACCAAGACGCACGGATGAATGACAAACCCACAAAGAGACACAACAGTTTGAGTGTAAGTACAAGTGAGGGACAGGTGATGAGAGGATGCAGTATGAAACATCGGCTCCTCGCAGAGTGATTTTGGATTTCTTTTCACTTCCCAAACCCCATCCTGCCCCTTGGCAAACATATACTCAGCTCTCAGTAGCTCTCTTTTTTCCTGGCATGCCCTTCCTTCAAAGTTTACACAGTCCACACCCTCCACCCAGGCTGAGCAGGTGCCCCACTTTATGTTTTATCACTTATGCCACATTTTGATTGGCTCTAGGTTGTAAATGTTGACACATGCCTCTCCAGAAACACGTGGTTCAAAAAGAGATGAAACTCAAATTCAATTAGCAGAAGAATAGCAGCAGACAGAAGAAGTAACAGTTTAAACAGTTACTGCTTTTTTTTTTTACTTGCCAGAAGAGATAAATAATTAATTTTCGTGAACAAACTCTTGTGTCTGTTTATTTTTCTGTCATCAATTACATTCATTCAACATGTAACTACATATTAAAACATCAGCTCTTTGTGAGATTCCCTTTTCCAGTTTCATTGTTTTCTGTGTGTTCTGTGCAAAAGTCTTGAGTCAGCTCTTATTTTTTTTTTTTTTTTTATAGTTTGCTTCCAAGGAGTCAGACGTGTTTCTAATTTTCAAAGCAGTGGCGAGTAATAGTTCTCCAGGTCTTTCTGAAGGTCTTTCAGGGGTTTTCTTTGGACATTGGCTTCTTCTTCACTTATTTTCAGTCCAGTTCTTGTTCCTGACAATTTTCAGAGGAATGCTTTTCTGTTATTTGTTAATCCACTCAACACTGACCTATGAGTCATTCAAGCATAACAGCGGCACCTCACTCAAGGAATGAACCAGTGTTGTGTCTTAACATCACAGTCAAAACACTGGTTTATCCTGAAGAACCAATTTTAAATGGTATCTTTAGGCATCTTTAAGCCCCCCCCCCCACACACACACACACACACACATACACACATACACATCTCTTTAGTTTCTTTAGTTTAACTTTTTGAAAATGAAAAAGATAACACAGTTTCACAGGCATAAACAAGGTGATTCCCGAAGAGCTATTAGATGAAATCTTGGCATATCTCAGCATGGAGTCCAAGGTGAGAATACCCTACAAACAGAATCTGAAAGTAGATCGGTAAAATAGGAAAAAGATCCAGCAAAGACCTGACACAGGACCTGAGAAATGCTCCTGGAGCTCCAGTTGATACATCTACTGTTCATTAAACAGAAATGGTGTCAATGAAGGGTGGCTGTCAAAAAAAGTCATTCTTAAAGGAAGTGAAACGGGGAGAGAAGGCTGAGGTACGCCAAAATACACTAGAACTGGAGTTAATTAATCAGTGGCAACAGGTCTGATGGAGTGAGCAATCCAAACATGAAGTTTTTGGGTTAAAAACATCGTCAGTGTGTATAAAGGAGGTCAGTAGAGAGGTACAACTGTGAGCATCTACATTCATCTGTGAAACACGGTGGAGGCTCCGTCATGGCTTGGAGCTGCATTTCAGACAGTGGTGTTGGGGTTCTTGTCAAAAACTGATTAAATTATGAACAAACAAAAGTAGCATCAAATTTTAAGACACCCTGCATTACTATCTGGGAAGCATCTGATTGGCAACAGCTTCATATTGCAACATGACAGTGATCACAAACACACTGCCAGTGCAGCAAAACATGCACAATGAAACAATATCAGTCATGCACTGGCCTCACCAGAGTTCAGGTATAACATTATTGAAGCTGTGTGGGATCATTTTGACATAGAACACAACAAAAGGCTGCCATCATCCAAAGAAGAGCTTTGAATGTCCTTAAAGAGGCCTGGAGAACGATTCCCAAAGACTACTTTTACAAAGTTGTAAGGAGAGCCCAGACTGTGTGTGAATAGTAAAGGTGATCATACCAAACACTGACGTTTCTATAATTCTGCAACAGAACTGTCCAGACTCTGTTTTTGCCTCGAAAACTGTACTTCCGATGATATTTGCAAGTGTTTCAATAAACAGCTGCACATATTTCCCCTTTTTCTATCCAAACACAGAGAAATGAGGAGTGACTCAAGACTTTGGCACAGTACTGTGAGAAATTACTGGATTGTTTTTAGTTGTTAGGTATTTGCTTACTGAGAATGTGGAAAAAATAAATGGTCCTTCATGGATTTCCAGAGCCTAGGGTGACACCTCAAACCATCTTATTTCGCTCAGGTGAGTTTAAACTGCCAAATTCTCCTAATCTAAATTTGCAATGACACAGTTATAAAAGTAAAGGCAAAAACACAGAAACACTTCCTTTTTGAGATATTCATGTTTTGCAAATAAGCAACAAGAATTATTACTTATGAAGGCAGAATAATGAATAAACAAAACTATCAGTAAGGTTAGGAATTTTGGAAATGTACGGTCTTCCTACATTCACGGAGTTTGTAAGGAAACTCTAATGTTCACTGCTTGTGTTTTCTTACATTTTTGTGTTAAAATCATTTACATAAGAAATGTAAATAAGCACGTTTCAGGAAACACAAGAAGAGAGTTGTGCTCTTACCAAAAGAAAAGTCCGATTTTGGTGACCCCCTCATATACCAAGATGCCAGTTGGAGTGAGACCCAGTGCATATTCTCCTCCATCTCTGCCCTGCGGACGAACAAGCACACATTTATTTCTAACACACCTGAACTTCAGTGTCACACAAAAACCGATACTGGTGTTAATAAAACACACTCACGCACCTTGACAAAGTGCATATCTACTCCGTAAAGTTCCAGCCACTTGCATTTGTTGAGAAAAGAAATCTCTGCTTGAGAAGGGCTCTTTCCCCTGAGGAAATAAAAGCAGACACCACGGTGAGTTTTCACAACAAAAATACCGCTCGCTCCATCACCTGAAGCCCCGGCCACTTTATTTGGCAGCTCAGTCGAAAAAAAAAGGAGAAAACTATCAAAATCGACGCTTGCCGCGTGACCTCTGCTGGAGATTGGTGTTAGTTCTGAGGGAGACGCTCAGTGAGTAACTGTCTGTCTGCATCCTGATTCAGTCTTTGTGTGTAGGCATGACTCAGTGAACTCGGTCTGTCCTTGCGTGGCTGAGTCGGCCCAGTGAAGTGCGGCGTACGTGTATGTAATCTAATCCGAGATGGGAGCAATCAGTGCACTGCTGGGTTAAATACTGCCCGGAATCAATCAAGACCCTCCGGGGATTAATCCCATAATCCTTCACACAGACCAGCGATAGCCAGGCCCGAGGAGGAGAGCACAGAGGGACGGTGAAATCAGACACCCGGTCAGTGAAAACGTTGGTGCTGAAAGGCTGCAGCAGAATGACTTCCTTTGCTGCTCAGTGCTCAACTTTTTGCCCCACTTGTTCCATCCAGCGAGGAGAGAAACCAGCTCAGGTCAACTGGATGCCCTCCAGTAAGCTGCTTTGACACAGCAGAGGTATTGTGGTAACTGGTGCAAAAAAAATGTTTACGTGTCCTGGGTTTTAGTTTTAGAAGGTCCCAAATTTAAGATGACTAGAAACACAGCAGGCTCCTCACCTGAGAGTCAGCCACTGGTTGAAGATGTCTGCCTCCATCGCCGCGCTCTGTCTGGGTGTGAAACGAAACTCCGACACCAGCTCGGGAGAGTGCTCCAAGGGGTCGCAGTCTCCCAGCTCACCTGCGTACAGATAATTCAAGTACACATGCACAGACGCACATCAGGTGAGCAGCATTCAGACCTTCGCTTACAAACAAAGCTTTAGTTAATGAATAGAAAGCAACAACACAATAAATTGCTACAGACTCAGCTGGTCTGGTTAGGCCAGTAGCTTGTAGTGACTATTGTTAGCAAGCTTTATATAGACACTGGCTTTATTGCCATTACCGAGTAAATTAGAGGTGCGACTTTCACTTAATTGCATGACCATCCCAGTAAAAAAAACAAACAACAACAACAATAACTACAACAAAACCAAAAAACCCAACAAAAAACCCCCCAAAACCCAACAAAACCAAAAGTATTTACAAGAAAAAATCTCAGACATATCAGAAACATTTGCGTGTTTTTTTTGTCATGGAGCCAACCAAATCACGCCTCAGGCATCATGTGGTAAACAGGATGTGCCACACGTACACAACAGCCATCGCCTCCTCTGAGCAGTTCCAGTTCATTTATGGTTATAATTTCCTTTAGTTTGATTTTCATTGAACACCCATAACACACTGCAGCTGTTTTTTTCACCTCTTATAAAAATTTGGGACTTTAATTTTGGAGGTTCTGGGTCATGAAATGCATATTTTTGTGTCCAAGTGCATCATTCCTGTTTAAAATCCCTTAGTCTGGTCACGACTTGCACAAGTTGATTCTATAAAGTGTCATCTTTTAAATATAACTAATAACTAATTTTAGAGCTTTAAATAAAATCAATCATTTAATTACGTTGCATTTCTTGCAGCTGCAGCACTCGACTAACTGGTTTTTGCCGCCTGACTTTTGGAACCATTTTCAGTTTCAACAGGCTGTTGCTTGGACACCTATATTAACTTTTGCATTTGGAACCAAAAGCACCATTTTTAAAAGATTTATTCATTTATTTATTTATTTTTACATTGGTTGTGCCACCTGACTTGGAAAGTGCACCTGCCTGCATAATAGATAAGTTTCCTATCCAGTTTAAGAGAGAGCTACAAGCCTTTTCAGACAGCCACATAGAGTCCAAGGGGTCCTCTGTATAATTAAATATCACTTTCACTACTATTACTTCAAAATAAAATGTTTATGGTTGTGCTACCCTGGCATTTGAGAAGATACAAACTGCTGGACAAAATGGTTTTAATTATCTCAGCAGCTTTTAAACTGTTGGTATTTATACATTTTGGTTATTTTATCAATAAAAAGTGTATATTGAGTAGTTTATTTTGAAATTATTAGCATTTAAACACCATTTTTAATAGCCTTCTTAGTCTTTTCATTTTTAAACAGACAAATGTGCCGCCTGCCAGTTTAGAGTATTAGAAACCAAAATATAAAAACATATAGATTATGCCATAATATTATTAATTACCCTGCAAATGGATTCAAATTAAGAAAGTTTTTTGATTTATTTTACAAAGTAATGACGCACAGATGCAAAAATATGAACATATGCAAATATTCTTACCTAAAATGACCCTGGTATGCCTGTGGTGCTGTTACACTGTGGATTACTCCACAGACTTTACTCCACAGTTTGCTGATTAGTCTTTTTTGAGAGCGCTCATCAATATGGAATACTAATATTAACTGATTTTACCTAATGGCTCGCTCCCACTAGCTTAAAATTAGGACGGTAACCTCATTGTGACGAGAAAAAAAAATAGTGGTTGCCTGGTAACCACACTGAATTTTTTTTGCTTATCAGTAATCAATTGCACAAACCTGTGGAGACCACTTTAGATTGCAGGGTGACTGCACAGGTGGGAGGCAATCTGTCTCCAAACAATTGCAGTCTGACTAAGACTGATTCCTAATCAAGTAACAGCTGTCTAATTTATAAAAAGCAAGATTACAAACACGCTGCAATCAATCTGAGTCACTCTGAGCTGATGAGCTCAGTCTCTTTTTAATAAAGGGACGTCACTATTGGCAGAGGGACGCCTGTTTCACATCCTTGAGGTTCTCGTTGGACTTAATGTGAATTTTTGTGAAACTAGACGACGACAGATTGCAGCAAATTGACAATTCTGGCATTTTGGTTTCAATGCATTATCACAAAATGATAATTGAATATACTGAATTTAGCAGAGTGACTGCATCTTATTGCCGTTTAATCGTCCTCCAGACGCACCACAGTCGCTTTGAAGACAGCGACTGACTACGAGTGGTCATAGATTAATCGCCGTCTTTGAAGCAACCGTTTGAAAAGCAATAAAATCACAAGTTTGTCGCACACAGTCACAGTAGTTTTGGCAAAACTGCTCCAACCGCTCTTTCCCCTTCTGTAGGTGTAACATGGAATATTTGAGTTTATTAGTTTCCGTGAAAAAGCTTTGGCATCTGAGAGGAGAGGTCAGGCACCTGGAGGGACTGGAGCCACAAAATCATTCTGAGCTTAGTGTAATACTGTTCTCAGGGTCTCTGCTGATTCATATCATAGATATCAAAGTAAACACAAGTGCATTATGCCACAAATAAATAGCAGTTTTCCTATCACAGTGAAATAAATGGATATTAATGGCTTTGCACTCAGTCCAAATCAATCTAACAGGTTACACCGGGGTTTGGAAAACTGTTAACACTATGAGTAATAACTGATGAGGTTCTCGGAGAACATAAATCTCTGCTTAAGAGTAAAAATAAACACTGAAAGTGAGTTTCCAAAGTCTACTTACTTTGTAAACAAAATGCCGCAAGCTCTATAGCCACATCATACGGACATTTCAACCTGGAGAGAGAAAGAGAGATGCTGATGGTGAGCGTTTTCTAGTGCGAGTGACACACTGCATGAAATCAAAACCACTGTCCTGCCCATGGTGCGATGTGTACTCGTTATCATGTGTCAGAGAGACATAAAAGTGGCTGAATGCCCTACGCTGTGTGTGCGTGAGCATGTCAAGGAGGAGAGGCGCAACCCTTTTGCTAAAATAAGCAGCCCTCTGCTGTTCTTGATCTTGAGCTTTATAATAGAGCTGGACTCCAGGGATCCATGGCCCAGATAGAGGCAGGAGGAGGGAGATGGGGAACACACTGTCTGAAGTGTGTGTTTGTGCAGGCAGGTCTGTGTTTGTGAGTCAGAAGCAGATGCCACTGTGCACAAGTCTCCCAAACTCCAGTGTAGGTGACCTGTGTGCGTGCCGCTACAGGTGAGTGTGTTTACTCCAGTTTTAATGCTGCTGATGAGAGCCGGATGGCCTCATAAATGGAGAGGAAGTACCTACAAATGACTTGTGACTTAACAATGAGCTGAGCTAACCGAAAAAGGAGTGGCAACAGTTTTTCTCACCTTCTCTACATTAAAGAAAATATTCACAAAATATTCAGCTGTTCCTGTGTAAAGAGAACAATACCTTAGTAGGTAAACCTGTTAAACTGCTTGCAAGTATCTAATGAGCCAATCACATGGCAGCAACTCAGTGCACTTAGGGATGTATGACAAAAGACCTGCTGAAGTTCAAACTGAGCATCAGAATGGGGAAGAAATGTGACTTAAGTGACTTTCAGAGCAGAGGGGAATGGTGAGACTGGTACGAGATGACTAGAAGGCAACAGTAACTCCAGTAACTAAGAGGAAATGGAGAAGAGCATCTCTGAATGCACAACACATCGAACCTTGAAGCAGATGGGCTACAGCAACAGAAGACTGCACCAGATGTGATTTCTGTCAGTTAAGACCAGAAAACCGAGGTTATAATCCTTTTCAGGCTCCCACAAAAAGTGTCGCCTGATCCGATGGGTCAGAATTTGGCGTAAACAACATGAAAGCATGGATCCATCCTGCTTTTTATTTATGGTTCATTCTTATTGACCGTATCCATCATTTCTTGATGACACTGTACTTTTCCTCTGGTCTCACCAGGATGACACACCATGTGACAAAGGTTACCCCTCACCAGATCTCAATCCAACAGAGCACCTTTGAGATGTGGTGGAACAGGAGCTTTATATCAAATCTGCAGCATGTGTGACACCATCATGTCAATATGGACCAAAAATCTCTGAGGAATCTTTCCAGCACCTTGTTGAATCTGTGCCATGGGGATCCCAACCTGACACTAACGAGGTGTCCTTAATATGTCATGCATGTGTGTGTGTGTGCGTCTGTGGGTTTATTTGGAATTATTTGTGTGCACAAACTGTGACGATGAAACTTACTTGTCAGACAGAATGTCTTGTCGAAGCTGCAACACAAACAGATACCTGTCGGCGAACAAAACCGCAAAACAAACAAGTGAGACTCTCGCCCGAAGACAACATAAATCAATTGATGTATCAAAGGCTGCTCCTCATGTCTGACACATAATTTGTTTTAACAAGTCTCTGTCCTTGATTTGAATCTGCCCATAGCAGCAAAGTAATTAGCCCCACGTCCCCTTTGGACCTTTACACCAGGCTCAAGAGAAAACCGTGTGTGTGTGTATGTGTGTGTGTGTGTGTGTGTGTGTGTGTGTGTGTGTGTGTGTGTGTGTGTGTGTGTGTGTGTGTGTGTGTGTGTGTGTATTTTTACCTTGTAAATTCCTCACGCAGGTTATTTGGCTCTGAAGAGTAAAACTTCACCCTGAAGAACAGCTTGTACGGCGGACCGTCTGAGAGAAAGATAAAAAGATATGCGAGTGTGACAGAAAGGGACGAGGCCGGAGAATAATTCAATCAAATAAAATCTTCTCAGAATTTATTTCATACGTTTAGTCTCGTCGTCTTTTCATCTGCTGCATCCATCACTGCCACGAGGTCCGAAATCTTTTCATCTCCCAATTTGCTTCAACCTACTTTCATATTTCTTCCCTGCTTCCCTTCCACATTGATCAGAGTTACTTTCAGGCTACAGACCTACCACCCTGTGAATAAACGACCGGCCGACAGGTACAACATCCATCTCCCCACCTCCCGTGAACCATTCAGCCCCCTGTTACAAGCTGGTGAGCAAACAAGGCTACGGCTCCTAATGCACATAGTAATCACTGTGTCAACATTTGATAATGCTCCACCTGCTCCCCACTCACCTGCTACCACATGCGCATACAGCGCACTGCACATTTTCCTACACACATGCAAATAGTCCTAATTAGAAAAACAGCCCGAGGCGACCTGAGCTTACCTCGGATCTGCTTCTTTATAGGCTTGGACATATCCAACCAGTGCTAAGAGAGAGAGCGACACAAAGAATAGAGAGGTGAGAATGATTTTCATCAGCTTGCTTTCCACATTGATGGACGTGAGAGCTTGTTACTCACTGAAACTTGATCCATGTCCATGAACTGCAATCCAAAGTACTCTGTCTCAACCAAATCTATGTGATACATGATCTGGTCGAAAAGGTCCTGGCCTTTGGACTTGCTCTGGGAAAAGCAAAAGTAGAACACAGGAGGAGAAATTAGTTATTTCTTACACTCTCTCTCCTGTCGTGTTGAGCGGATCTTCCATGGTGGATCGATTTAAAATTGAGTTGGGGGCGTCAACCTGTTAGCACAGTCTTAAAAGTGAATTAGAAACAGGCCTGGTGATCACATTGGGAGTAGAAATGACTTTTACTGGACGTGTAAGTGGGTGTAGGTGTGTGTGTCCAGGTCAAAATGAGAAGGACAAGCCCCACGGGGAAAGGCCCTTATTGAGGCCTTTCATATAAACACACAACCAAGAAAATGAGTCGGTGCACCTAAGCACAAACTGCAGCCGTTTGCCGTTAAATTTATCAGAGCATTTTACGAGCATCCCCGGATGAAGACCTAACCCTGGTCTGACCCACATAAAACACAGTGGGTGTGTAGGAAGATGACAGCCTTGTACTTTGGATCCTGATAACCAGCCTAAACTTCCTGGTGGGTGTATGAATGTGTGAGGAAATCAGTGGTATTAAAGGATTGGGGACAGAAAGAAAAGCTCCTGTCCATTCTCTCTGCAGCGTGCATCGTTTACAGGGGCTGACTGTGACCTCCATCAAGAGGACGTGCAATCACGCGCCTCGCAGAGTCACGCGCAGCGAGGTGAACAGCTCGTTCTTCCTGTTGTCTCCGGGCCTACACTCAGTTTCAGGTGACACACTGAAAGGCCTCATTAGTTGAATTTCAGCCCTGTTCAGCGCACTTGTAGGAACAACAAGAGCACATGAACAAACTTGTTCCAACACACCTGTGACTAAGCCGGCAGCTCGTCGAGCCATGTGTCATTTTCAACTGTAATGCCTTGGCAAAAGCGGCGGCTTTGTGTTGGAGCTGTAATCTCGCCGCAGGACGAGAGAAAGGCTCTCCACGCCACAATGCAACGGCCGAGCGTTTCGGAGGTGACGCACGCACGCAACAGCTTCGCTGACACACGCAACCTTGAAAATGAAAACATCTTATGAGAAGCCACTTACGCACACACGGGCCCACACGCTCGCTCATCATCCCACCTACCCCCTCGCACAGCTCGTAGCACTCGTCTGTGACACAGAGTCCCCACAGTGGTAAATCAGATCAGGGAGTCGGGGAATAGAGAGAAAGGAGAAGAAGGTGATGGATGGAGAGAGACAGAGGGAGGTGGAGGATGCACAGGAGGGAAAGAACAGGAGAAGAGTGAGGAGGCAGAGTGTGAAAGAGTAAAATGATGAGCAAGGGAGCAGGCAGCAGAGGGAGTGTAAAAGGAGATTAGGAGGGAGAATGGCACAGGGGAGGGAAGGTGGGGGAAAGCGGAGATTGCTTGAGGAAGATCAGATACAAGCAAATAGAGAGAAAAGAAAGTGAAAGGAAGATGTGCAAAAGAGCAAACAGGAGGGGGCAGCTTCAGCTCTGAGTTAGTTAAGAGTTCCCAACAGTCAGAATGGGGAAGCAATGCGATGAATCGGATGATCATAACACCATCTGGAGCTGCAACCACTCACTGTACAAGAAGAGACGTGCTCACAGATACGCACATAAATACTACAGGGACTGAAACTTTGGTAAAAGGGTCTGTGCCAAAATCCAAAGAAGTGCAGAGTGCACTGTTTTCAGTTCGAACCGAGGGCACGACTAATGATAAGGTTATTCTGTGGTCATGTTTTTTGTATTGTGTAGTGAAAAGTGCCAAAAACAATGCCCCACATTCCAACATGAGGTCTCAGAGCTTCTCATTTCCTTGACCCCTGTGAAGTCTAAATCCAACAGAAGTCACCAGGAGCCTGAAAAGAAATCAAAGTGTCTTCACGTTTATTTGGGCAGTTAATTAAACTGAGGGGAGATAAACAAAAAAAAAAAATCTTGCTCTCCCCCTCATGGATTAATCAGCAAGACTAATTGCCCGGGTCCTAATTTGTACTGCATGCCTGTTAGACAAACAGAGAGGTAAAAGGCTGTAATAAATACTCAGTTTTACACGTCCTCTAACTACAACTGGGCTCGTTAAATTTCAGGACAGGAAATCTGCCTCGCGTTTCTTATTTTTTTTTGCAAGGATCCCCAGGAAGATCCACAAAGACCCCACGACAGAGGAGGTGGGGGGAATACACAACTGATGTGCCTTGCCACTTGAGCCACTCACGGGCAATTCCACATTGACATCCGAGCCGTCCAACAGCAGGACCCGACAGGTGATGGTGGTCCTCGCCGTCCCGGCGGCCGGGATGTGAACCGACGATCCCCCGGTGACCACGGCAGGCGCGTGGACGACCTGCTGCTGGTGGGCCAGGAGCAGGGGGTTCCCGGATACCCCTCCTGCCCCCCCTCCTCCTCCTCCTTTAGCGTCCCGCTCATCCCTCTCCCTCTGCTGGAAGCGGCTCAGGGAGCGGCGGCTGAACGTCCGGCGCAGAAAGCCCATCATCTTCTTGATCCACGATGAGAGGAGGTCCGCGCCGCGTCCGTGAAAACTGCTCCGCAAAACAGTCGCTGCAGCCGGGGTCCTGTCACTGCTGCCTCCTTCACCACCTCCTCCTCCTCCTCCCCGGGGCGAGGAGTCACTCAGCAGGCACGGAGGAGACTTCAGGGCTGCCGATCAGTCCTCGGGCTGGATGTCGGCAGCAGGGGGGGACTCCAGCCGCATACTAATGAAACTACCACAGATCGACCACCGAGCAGCCAACCAGTTGATTTCCAATCATCCAGCCCTGTGTGAACGACAGGAGTCGCGGAAATACAAGCAGCCCTCCTCCTCTTCCTCCCCCTGTCCTGTCCTCTCCCGTGCACCTGCCTCCTGCTTCGCTCGCTGTTGCGCACCGACTCTAAAATCCCGGAGAAATCCCGTCCGACGCTCCGCAGTGGGGACCCCTGAGTCACAAGGGGCCGAGGGGGGAGGAGGGAAGTCTCACCACCTCTGGACCGGACTTGACCCGGCGGCGGTCGCTACTGATTATTCCCACCGGCGAAGCGAAACTAGTCTACCTCACAGGTAAAAGTCAACCAGCGAGAACTGGACAAACAGCGTGATCTGCGCCTGCGTAAAAACACAGCACATAACAAACTTCTGTTCCTCCCGACTGGCCGACCCATCAACACCGGCGAACCAGCGCCACCTGTCTGCCATGGACGCGCCAGGGCTGGGAATAAATCAGAGCAGATCATTACGCGGTTTCCAAGGTGGGGTCCGCGGTGCTCCAGGGGGGGCCTTCTACAGCATAATGATGATGATTTATAACCCTCTGCTCTTCAGAGTCCTACCCACCGCTTTACAAGTAATTCAATAACAGTTTCAATCAAACTTTATTAGTGCAGCATCTGTCATGCAGTGTAATGTGACTCCAAAGTGCTTCACACACCCAACAGATGCAAACAAGTTACACATTATGAGACTGACGCACGCAAAAAGTACAAATAAGAGATCAGATCTGTAAAGAGCCAGTGGCATTACACGCCTTCCATCACGCTTTTATTTAACCTGCTTTATTTTATTTATTTAATTAGACTAATAATTAGATGCAGGGTTTGTGAAACATCTGCACAGCTAGAATTTAAAAAAATCTGGAAAAGGAACAAAATGTAGAAAAAACATGTTTAACTCTTTCTCATGTTCCGAGTTTATAAGTGCACACGCCCTACTTTTTCCAAGTGTTTTTATTCCTGTTACACTGCCTAAAACATGACCTCGTTCTATACTTTCCCTCACTTTGTCACCCTGGAGCTTCCTCTGCTGTAAATATATACATTTCTTTACACAGCAGACTGAAAATATGAGCCCTGTGGAAGCTCCAGACTCATTCCTTCTCTTCTGTGATGAGTTCTGTGAGTTGATCTGTTGGCTCTGAATGCATTTATGAATGAAACGATGACCCTCTGATTACACTATTCACAGATTTTGTGGCATTATGTTCATTAGTGGGGGATTTAAACAGCATCACACTGAATCCCCATGAAAAAAGAAAAAAAAACACAGCATGGTGAATGGCACATCCCATTAAAACATCATCATCATCATCACGAACCAGCAGAGATGCCGCAGTCCTCCCAGCAGTGATACAGTTTGCTAATATTTTGTCATAACCACACCATTTGGGCTGATTTGTGATGCTGAGATAGCTTCCCTGATGTGATGCCAGCTGAAGCTTAAATAAGAGCGCCGCCTTTTACCTCGGCGTGCAAATTCATTCTGTGGGAAGATGTGCACAAGACATTTCTTCAGCTACGGTAAAGGACAAAAGCAGACAGATCGGTATAAATCAGTGTTTATTGTGTGTCTTTAATAATTTAATAGTAATGGACGGTGCTGAATTTGGCGTGTTGCACCACCATGACTTTTTCTGCTGTAGTGATCTAAAGTCAGCCTTAATCTTCATCTCTGGACTCACGGACAGACTACAGATTACAACGATCCCGGTCAGAATCTGCTCCCCCCCTCCGTTTGATCCACTGACTGAGAAGCATCAGTCTAAGGCACATGTAGCTTAATAGGCAGAGGCACCAAACCCGAGTGGCCTCTTCTTCAGAAATTAGCAGCAGCTCACGTCAGTCTTACATCAGTCTCTATGGAGACCACAGCCTCTATAAACTTAATGCACTTTCAGCAAAAACTAAGGCCGGCTAAGGTGTAAGATTCATATTCTTGCACAGACAGGCAGA
The DNA here is from genome assembly GCF_013358895.1 of Oreochromis aureus. NCBI lineage: Eukaryota > Metazoa > Chordata > Actinopteri > Cichliformes > Cichlidae > Oreochromis > Oreochromis aureus. The sequence continues at coordinate 19,810,699 of NC_052952.1, forward strand.
TCACAAACAGCTGTGCTGTGCAGCTAGGTTCACTCTCATTATCCATGTCTGTGCTCCTGTCCTATAAGAGTCTAATCTGTTTTGTTTTTTTGTAGCTCTGTAGGTCTGTGGAAGTCGTCTGCTATGAAAAAGGTAGAAAAGTGCGGTTGTCTGGTCCTGGTGCTGATTTGGGTTATGGTGCTGCAGCTCTTTCCTGTTTCTCTTTGTAGACTCGCAGAATGGCTTCACACACGAACTGGAACTGACACTGTAACAAATAAAAACACAAAATATTATTAGTTACCTGGAAACAAAGCAGTTTCTGATGTGATAATACTGGCAAAATACTGTAACTTTCTTAATGTCAAGAAAACTCCACGTAGAGAGCGCATTAGCAAAAGACACAGTTCAGTGAGTTTGCAATTCTGATGATGATGGTGCCAGGATGAAGAGTCAGAGGAAGGAGACATTATACTCAAACCCACATGTGTGATATTAGAGGGAAATCAGAAGAGTAACCGAGAGAACAATGTCACTGTGAGTAAAATAACAGCGCTGTGGTGAGATTGATAAAAAGCTCTCAAACAGCTACTGAGACGCCTGATAGTGCAATTGATTTGTAAGAAATTCATCTCCGTCCTGTTTTCAAAGAACTGCATTACCAGTAAGAGTCTGTCTGGGTGGTTAAGAAGCCTCAAAGACCAGAAAGATGAGGATTTTCATGGGATTTTAAGAACCCCCCCCCCCCAAAAGCACAGAATAACACCCACATTCTCTCCCAACATTAAAGGACGTCCTCTGACTGTGCATGTTTCCATTACTGATACACAAACATATGGGGGAAACCTGAGGAAGTGTTCCATCAGCACAAAAACATCACAGAGATGAATCCTCAGGGAGTGGCTCTCCTTTCCAAAATAAGGGTGATAGTGGTAGCAGCAGAGGCTCAGGAGTATACTTGTGACTGGAGGTCTGCCACATTCCCAGCACTGTCTCCAATTGAAGCAACGAGTAACACCTTTCCTCTCCTTCGACAGCTACCGCCGAGGTGCTACAGAGCACGGCTTCCAACCCCAGCTTGTGCTAGTGAAGCTTCTCATCAGCCGCCATCAGTATTATACAATGGCAGTCACAAGGTTCTGCGAATTAATTAGAGTTACAGATGGCAGGAACCAGCAGATGTCCACATGTGTGACAGTGGGCTTATATAAAAGGGCAATTTTGGAAACAGTAAGTCTTCTCTCTCTTTCTGAAAACTTCCTGTGGAGTTTCACAAGGTGGTGAATTCTTTCAGGATTCAAGAAGCCTTCTAATAAACCAAACCAGCTAGCTAAGTTTAATATTATTTTCCAGATAATATCTGACATTTAATGTGAACCCATCCTTTACCCTCATGCAGAAATGAGCTAAATGTCTCTAATTCGGAGCACAGCTGCTCCAGGTCCTTTTGAGGTGTCTCGTATGATCCTGGCATTCACCTATCAGCTGCTTGCCGAGGAGCTACAGGTATGTAGCAACCACAATGAGATGCTGAATAAACCCGGGCCCCTCTGGGGAGGAAATCAAGGTTTGGAACTTCCTCTTGGAAGTGTGATCTTTAATTCATGGCTCTCTTCCACAGCTTGCAGTTGTCCTGGCTTTCTTGCCTGACCACCAACTGGTTGCAGGAGATGACTGCAGCTCCCTGAGCCTGGTTCTACCAGAGGTTTCTTACTGTTAAAAGCAAGTTTTTCCTTCCCACCATTGCCAAAGTGCTTGCTCACAGAGGATCATATGATTGTTGTAACTAAAAGTACTGTGAGCAACTTTTAGGCTGTCTACAGTGAAACAGCCAATGGAAAGACAGAAAAACAGAAAGCAGCTAGGAAATCTCTTCAGATACAGATTATCATAATAATAAAATCATAAAATAAGGAGGTTAATGAGGCAGAGAACAATCACAGAGTACAAATCCTTGTTCTGTCTCTGTACCGTGGTCTGAACCATCATGGCTCGTTGATCTCTCAGTGTTTTGACAATGTCCAGGGGGGACACCGGCTGACCCTGGTCCAACTGACTCAGCGCCGTTTCCATGGTGATCAGAACACCTGTCCGCCCAATCCCAGCGCTGCAAATGTAATTCAAAACAAACACAGTATTAAGTTTAGAGGACATGAAGGTGCAGGGCGTGCTGGCAGTTTAAGTATACCTTGTATATGTGTGTGTGTGTGTGTATTTGTGTGTTACCTGCAGTGTACCATTAGTGGCTCTTCACCTTTCCTCCTCTCCCTGACCGAGCTGATGAACAGCAGGAAGTCTGAAGGGTCGTCCGGTACGCCGTGGTCCGGCCACGCGACATACTGCAGGTGTGTGACTGCACGTTCCTCGCCCAGCTAAACACACGTGTACAAAAAACAGAACACACAAATGACAAACAGATAATGAGAGATATGAAAATGAAAGCGTTGCATAATCAGTATTTAATATGATAAACATGCAGCCTTTTGGGAAATATGCCCACATTACACAGCACGGGGCTGCAGGCTCAAATACTCTGACATTATTCAGTATGAGAGGAAACAAAACACCACAGAGAGAGCAGTGGAAAAAAAAAAAACAGAGCAAAACAAGCATGTGGCCAGTAGGTGACACCGAGATTAGGAAGCGAGGGAGGGACGGAGAGAGATGAAAACAGGTGGAGAGTAGAGAGCACAGAAGACCAGAGCTAAAGGGGAAAAAAAGTGAAGGCAGGGAAGAGAATGGCTGAGCTGAGAGTTTATAATGGGCATGTGGCCTGTGACTCCTGTGACTCCATGCAGGGATTAACTCGCTGCGCCAGAGGAGCAGATGGGCCCACGCAGCAGTATCTGTGTACGCATGTGTGTGCATTCATACTTCATGCCTCCTTGAGCATTATCTGTTTATTTACCTGCTCGCCCAGGAAGGTGATGTGAAAGCCTTTAATCTGATAATCTACCATATTACAATCAAACAAACCAACTTTTCGCAAGGATCCTCACGTCAGTACAGCTGCCCACTCCCACCGACACACAAACGGGGCCACGTAATTTGTCTGTATTCGCTAATGCACATGCCCACCCACCCACGCACACATACAGACCAAACCACCCACATGGAAGGGACTTGTATGTTGGCTGCAGATAAGTTTGGCAGCTCCCCGTGGTTAGCTCCGTTATGTGGCATATGGCACGAGCATGATACATGCTACTGCAACATATAAAAAGAAAAGCCATGTGTTGGGTCACTGAGGTCATGCCTCTCCGTGCTCCACGTGCACACGAGAGCAGGGGGGAACTTTGCTGTGGATAAAATGCAGTTCCTTGAATCGCCACTTGAGGCTCCAACTAAAAGTGAGTTAATCTCGGTAAAAACCCATGTTAAAACGACCAACTTCAGCTTGGTACAAAAACAGTTTTAGTCTCTTTTGATAATTTGTCCCTTCGTGATAACTGTACCGGAGTAAAATGTTTAAATAACTCACCTGTTTAAATGTTTCATAGGCTTAAAGTTTTGAGTAGGAGCTGTGTTTTGGACATTTTTATTAGTCACCTAATGCAAGATGTGAGTGGGGGTTGAGGCACCTGGGAAGGTATTTCAAAACTGTGTTGTAGATGGCTGACAGTTGGTGTGATAAGCCACCCCCTCTGTTCCATGATGGTCGTTCACAGTGGACATACATGGCCTCTTACTCCTCTTTCAAGGAGTTTCACAGTGGTTTCACACGAAACCTCTTATGGTACTGACCCACACCTCTATATAAACCTTGGCTCATATGATGATTAACATCATTAATAGTAGGGAAAACCCCCATTAGGGTTTAAATACCTGGGACTCTCTACCATTTGGTTTTGAAACTCTTAGATTTCACAAATCTGAAAGAAGTCGTCTGCCTTCTTTCCAAGCTCTGAGAACTGACTGAGAACCTATGCTGGCACTTTGCAAATCAATTTACTACTGATACTTGATCCTCTCAAAAGCAAGACAGAGACTGAGAATCCCAACTGTGCACAAAAACACAGCCATGCAATGACGCAATGAAGAACAAGCCGACCTTCCAATATTTTCAGTGTTTGCTATCTTTAACTTCACCATCTGCAAACATCACTCCAAACTATGTTACAAAACAGTTGTTTGTTAAACAGTTTTTGAAGCATAAACTTCAAATAAACAAGCTGAGATTTTCCCTCAAATCTTTATCCAGCAAACCTCTCAGCTGTGGGGGGGAAACCCCGCTCAGCACAGCCACACATGCCGTGAAGCTAAAACAGCAAAATTTTCCCCTTCAGTGATGCTGGTGACTTTTCCCTCATTAGCCTGTGGTGATAACACCAAGTGGCTACAAGTAAATATTTATCTATCTACATCATTACTAAACCAGAATAATTCAGAGAATGGACACCGTTTCAAGTTAGACATTCATAGAAAATACAGGACAGACATTCAATGTTAAGTGCACAACACTAATCCACAGGCTCAAAGGAAGTGGTGAGTTTTTGGCAAGAGATATCAGATTTAATTTTTTTTACTATCCCACATATCAGAACCAAATTTTCCAAGCTGTTAGAGCCATGTTGGAGGGAGTATTGAGACTTGGACGCCAATCACTCGCACATGTTTTGTCCCAAAATAAAGTTATTCTGGAGAAACATCTGTTTGCTGCTAAGTAAAATACTACAATATGGGTTCCACATTACTCTTGAGGTCTTCTGTTTCTGTCTTCTGTGGTTAAAAACACTGGTTTGTAAAATACTTTTAGTGGCCTGCAAAAAAAATTACAAAGAATTGGTATAAATCCAAATCATCTTGCCTCAAACAATGACTGGACACTGATAACGATGGAACTAAGATCTAGAGCAGAAATCTTAACTAGAAAACAATAGAAACAAACTGCTGTTTGTCAATGAACTGAGGACGCTGCCGGCAAAGGAAACCTTATGTACAATCTAGAGTCAAACTACGAGGGCAATCCCAAAAGTAAGGTCTCCTATTGTTTTAGAAATACAAACAACCGTTTATTTTCCATAATATTTACATCATTTTAAAGGTTTCTACATAATCGCCATTTTAGTCGATGCATTTTTGTAGACGCTGTGGCAGTTTTACAATGCCCATGTCATACCCGCTTGCCGCCACCGCAGGTTCACCTTCCGGACAAATGTTCTTTCAACTCTGAGAACAGGTGGTATCACTGGGTCCGGACTGTAGGGTGGGTGGGTGATGAAGTTCCAGCCAAAGTTTTGCAGGAGAGCGACGTGTGGACGTGCGGTGTCGTGGAGAATGCTTACGCACAGTGCGCGAAGTGCACAACTGTGTTTTGGTACCGAAAGGGGGCATTGTTGGTTGACTTTCTGCCTGTTGGGACCACAATAAACACTGACAAGTACTGTTAAACAGTGGAAAAACTCAGAAGGGCATTTCAGAACTGGAGAAGAGGAATGCTGAGCAAGGGCGTAAGCATTCTCCACGACACTGCTCGCCCTCATGTCGCCCGTCAAACTGTCGCTCTCCTGCAAAACTTCGGTTGGAACTTCATCACCCACCCACCCTACAGTCCGGACCCAGTGATACCACCTGTTCCCAGAGTTGAAAGAACATTTTTCCGGAAGGCGATTCTGTCATGGCAGCGAGCAGGTATGACATGGGCATTGTAAAACTGCCACAGCGTCTACAAAAATGCATCGACCAAAATGGCGATTACGTAGAAAAAGAAAAGAGTCTTCAAGCTTTAAAATGATGTAAATATTATGGAAAATAAACAGTTGTTTGTATTTCTAAAACAATAGGAGACCTTACTTTTGGGATTGCCCTCATACATTGCAGTAGTGGTTTTTTTTAGCTTGTATTGTTTTCCTGTCTGTGTAATAAAAACATAATTAGGGAGTTAAAAAAATAGAAGTGAATGCAAAAAATCAAAACAGGACTTTACAAACCAATGAGTGCGATTAGTATGTCTGTCTTTTGTATACAGTCTATGACCTATGAGACAAAACTGATTAAAAGAAAAAAATCTTGATTTTCCAGAGCACAGAGAACAGCAACTTTACCGCATGTGAGAAGTTTAATTAAAATAATATTTTCAATTATCAAAATAGTTGCAGTTTTATTTTATGTTGACTGATTTAGCAACAATTCAATTCAATTCAATTCAATTCAGTTGAGGTTTATATACATAGTGCCAAGACAATCGAGACAATTTATACTCCAAAGTAAAGAGCCCAAAGGATGCTGGAGAAAACCCCAACAATCAAGTAACCCTTCTATGAACAAGGACTTGGTGACAGCGGGAAGGAAAAACTCCCTTTTAACAGGAAGAACCCTCAAAAAGAAGCAGGCTCAGGGAGGGCCAGCCAGTTTGAGAGGATAGACAAAAGAAAAACTAGTCGATTAACCGTTGCAGTTGCTTTTTCTACTGTACCTCTGTGTGTGTCAGAGTGAACTGTCGCGTCACATACGCCAGGTTACACTCCTCGGAGTGGCACTTCACTCGCATGGGCCCATAATCCTTGGCTTCGGGCGGATGCGGCCAGTACTGGTGGCACTTGGTCTGCAAAGTGTATGACATCACCAACAAATTGCATTACTTCTGGCATGAGTCATGAATCAGGATAGAGTTTACTACTGCTACTACATCAGCTGCGCTCTGCTCTCAAGAAATCAAAGTCATATTAGCGGCATGCTATGTTCCACCTGGCAATCTAAGGAACAAAAGCAATTCATCAGGAGCAGGATGCGAACTGAGAGTCAATATGTGTGTGTGTGTGCATCTGTGCAATCCTCAAGTAGAAAGAAACTCAGGAGACTTGATGAATATCAGGAAAATGATCAATTAATGAGAACATCTGGTTTCCAAGCAACAGGCAAGCTGAGACAGAGACATGTGCATTCAGCAAGACCTTGATATCTCGCTGCCTCGGCGTGGATGCGCCTTCACCCTCGAATTATTTATCTCATTGGCATCCCGCTCGCACTTTATATTTAGCTATTCTGTACACCGCGAAACACTGTAATTACTCACAACAGTGCAAAATAGATCATTTCTGTGTGCCAACATCAACGCTGAACCTTCCAATTATAGTAATCATGTGTCAAATTAAACATGAAACAGCATGTAATAATACCGCGGTAATCACTATGTTAATGCACCACTGATTGTGAGTTGTGTAATTTCAAGTGTTTCCCCTCTCTGTTCGCTCTTTACTCCTTTACAACGGTGGCTGTTTACAGGATAAAAGCCCAAAAGCATAAAATGATGTATACCCGTCCCCTCTCTGTTAGAGTTGTAAGCATGATGATGGTGTGTGTCTGTTGCTCCCAAACAGTCTGCCAAAAGTGAGTGAAGGTCTGTGGTAGTGGACCCTGAGCTGCAATGTAACGTAAACATACACCAGACACCGGGGGCGCCACCTGAGAGAAATACAAGGAAACACACACACACACATATACACACACAAAGACACACAGAGTGGATGAGTTTACATTAAAACCTCAAACAGAGACAAGCCCAAGCAGCAACGTCTGTGCACGGAAAAAAGAAGCAAAGGTGGAAGTGCCAAAAAAACTGCAGTTCCTATAGCGGCCACTTGAGGCTTGCTCCAAGAGTGAGTCAGTCCACACAGACTTCCTCCTCCTTAAATGATCATGTTTACAGCATTAAGTACTTTTGGTCTCTTTAGTTAGTTTAAGCTAAACCGTACAAGGCATTAATTTCATAACTTAGAGCTCCAATCATATGTTCCAATAGAGTTTCTTTATATTTCTGCCTCTGAGGAGCCTGACTGTTTTGTAATTTTTAAGGTGGTTTAAGGTGGAGTGATTGTTTTTCCCACTTTCTGAAAGTCGTTCACAGGTTTTCTTTGGACATGGGCTTCTTTTTCACTCATCTTTAGTCCAGTCCTGGACCACTTTGAGAGTAATATTTTTTGTTTGTGAAGCCACCAAGCACTGATCTAAAAGACTTAACCCAAAACATGAACCAGTATTGTGTTTACACATAACAGCAAACTTGGTACAGAACCAATTTTAAATGATATATTTAGATCTTTTGTTACTAGCAGCTCGTTGCAAAAACACATAATCTGTTCCCATTTAAAGATAGCACAGTTTGACAGACATAAAATAGTATAGAAGTGGCAGGTCTAAAAAATATCTTCAGTAAATGTACAGTATCTGAAAGTCATGTCTTTCAGAAACAGGAAAAAATCCAGCAAAGACCTGACGCCTCATCAGAACTGGTCTCAGTGAAGAGTGGCTGTCAAGAACCCATTCGAAAGGAAGGGAAACAGGGAGAAAAGGCTGAGGTATGACAAAGTACAGAAGGACTGGACTGAAAATTAGTGGCAACAGTTCGGATACAGTGATAAATCAGGAGGAGGTCAGGAGAGAAGTACAACAGTGAGTGTCTCCAGCCACTGTGAGAGCATAATGTGTCATGAACTGGGTCTGCATTTCAGCCAGTGGTGTTGGGAATCTTAATGAAAGTAGGGTAGAACATACAGATTTTGATCCATCATTTGAAAAGTTAATGTCTTTCAAGAAGTCTGGAGAAATATTTCTGAAGACTACTTAAAGAAATGGCAAGACATCTTTACTAAGAGAGGTCAGGATGTGTTGAAGAGTAAAGGTGGTCATATCCAAATATTGACTTTTAAGCGTGACTGAACTGTACAGACAGTTTTTGCCTTACATACTGTATTTTCATGTATGTTTGACATGTTTCAATAAATCACTGCACATATTTCCCATTTCGGTAGCAAAATCTAAAGAAATGAGGGGTTTGGCACAGTACTGTATGGTCACTTCTGCATCCATAAAATCAACACGTGTGCAGACACAATTTTGAATTTAAATTAAGACTTGGCTAGTGGCTATTTCAATTTTATATATACAGTCTATGAACAAGACAGAGTTTCATATCAGTGATATTTACCGTGATGTGGCTGGCATTGATATAGTCCTCCTTACCCTGCAGCACCACTCTGGTAGTGTCATCTGAAAGTAGAGGAGGACAGCAGTGTGAGAGGGTCACAACAGAGCTGTCAGCAGACCCCAGGCTCAGCCAATTAAATTTCATGAGGAGTCACAGGAGAAACTTCCAGATCAAGGTTAGTAAGTCAGCACAGAGGTGGGTGGTGGGAGGGATTGAGGGATGGGGAAGCACCCGGCTGTGATGAGACCAACAGCAGAGTATAAACAAAGAAACAGGAGCACTTACAAGGCAAAACATCCCTATATCGATTCTTCTCCACGTTCTCAGGAAGCCGAGCACAGCTCAGTGTCAAACCGGGCTTCCTCCTGTATAAATTCTAGAAATTACAAGCACGTAAACACACCGAGAAACATACACAAACACAAACTACAAATTCCAGGCCAATCACGGCGTCTCGGCTTTAAATCTTCATGGATCAAATTCAAGTGAAGATTAGGGCCAGCATCTGTTCAAACACAAACACTTAAAAGCTTGTTATGATCCCTCACATAACCGAGAGGGGCAAACTAAATCCTGCTTAAAATAATAAAAAAATAAAAACACAAACGTGCCCGCTCGTCATTCATTCACGTCTATGAACATAGTACACCTTAAAATAATAATCAAGTATTCAGCTCCAATTTGCATCTTAAATACCTCGAAATGGAAACAGAGTGAGCTTGTCTGTATCCCCCTCTCTAGTTGCCTCATGGATTCCTCCAGTGTGGGGGGGCGCTCTGACAGGCCAGGTGAGCGTGGCTTTTCTTCCTGTGGTTGGATGTTGAGCGTGAGGGTGGGCAGCGAATGCAGCAGGGGTGGACCCCGGCCAGGACCTGTTTTAGAAGGACAGTTCAAGGCTGTAATAAATATTCATTGAAACATGACGGACAGAGTGCACACTTGGATCACATGCTGTCTCAGCACTTTTCTCTGACAGCGACACACACACACACACACACACACACACACACAAACACACACACACACAAACCTTTACGTCTGATGAGCAAGGTCAGCTGCCTGGTGTGCGACTCTCTGCTGGCTCGTATGAACATGACAACCTGGTCATGTGTGTGTTCAGAAATGTCTCGACCGTTGATAAGCACCACCAGGTCTCCTTCCATGAGTTTGGGGTCGCTTCGATCTGCCTACAAACAACAGAGAGTCGTGTATAGCAGTGTCGGTGTAAACATTTCCTTTTAAGGTGATTTAAAAACATTCTTACTGACATACAATTTGTCCACCAGAGACAAAGTGTATGCCAGGTCACAATTTTATAGAAAATAGTCAATCACATGGCAGCAACTCAGTGCATTTAGACATGTAGATATGGTCAAACCGAGCATCAGAAAAGGGGGAGAAAGATCCTTAGAGTGACTTTAAACGTGCCATGGTTGTTGGTGCCAGACAGGCTGGTGTGATCATATCAGAAACTACTCATCTGAGCCAACCCAACCATCTCTAGGGTTTACAGAGAATATTCTAAAAATAAAAAGAAACTATACAGGGAGCAGCAGTTCTCTGTGCCATAATACCATCATCCTAGTGGGTGATGGGATCCGCCAGGGCTGCCCTTTGTCACCGATTCTGTTCATAATTTTTATGGACAGAATTTCTAGTCGTAGCCAAGTAGCAGAAGGCTTTCACTCGGGTGGTCTCAGAATCTCATCTCTGCTTTTTAAGGATGATGTGGTTCTGTTGGCTTCATCGGGTGATGGCCTCCAGCTCGCACTGGAACGGTGAAAGTGTGAAGTGGTGGGAATGAGAATCAGCACCTCCAAATCTGGCCATGATCCTCAGCCGGAACAGGGTGGAGTGCCTACTCCGGGTCGGGGACGAGTTCCTGCTCCAAGTAAAGGAGTGTAAATATCTCGGGAGAGCGGGAAATGCGGCTGCAGCACTAATCCATCGTGGTGAAGAGAGAAAGCTGAGTGTAAAAGTTTACCGGCCGATCTACGTCCCTAAGAACGAGATCGCGGATACAAGTGGCAGAAATGACCTTCCTTATTTGGGTGGCTGGCCTCTTCCTTAGAGATAGGGTGAGAAGTTCAGCCGTCCAGGAAGGGCTCAGAGTAGAGCCGCTGCTCCTCTCCTCAAAAGGAACCAGTTAAGCTTACAAGGATGCCTCCTGGGTGAGGTGTTCCGGGCATGTCCCACTGGGAGGAGGCCTCGGGGTAGACCCAGGACATGCTGGAGAGATTATATCTCTCGGCTGGCCTGGCCGATAGATATAAGCTCGGACAAGCTGTACGAGGTTACTGCGGAGAGGGAGGTCTGGGCTTTCTCTTCTTAGGCTGCTGCCCCTGCGACCTGGACCCGGATAAGCGTAGAAAGATGGATGGATGGATGGAACTCCACACAGGGAGGCAGCTGGTTCATAGATTCAAACCCAGTACCATCTAGCTGTGAGGCAGCAGTGTTAACCACTGCTTCACTCGGCCACTCTGCATTAAATCAATCTAAATGATTGGACTAACCATGCAAATTTTAAAACGTCTACCCTAACTTCCTAAACTACCAAATTACCCCAACAGTCAATAGTCCCTAAAATATTACATTTTTATATTTTCCTGTCATATTTATACAGTTACAGTGTCGAATGTTCATATTAAAAATGGCCAACATTTCAAAGACTGTGGTCAGCGTGTTTAAAAGTAGCCATATGAGGTAAAAACACAGGAGTGAGATGACTCGTAACACGAGGTATCCAAAGTATTTCATGCTAGGCACAGATTTTCTCATATTGTCATCTTAAGAGGCAATATAACAAGGAAGAAGAACTTGTTAACTCCCAGGATAGAAACATGGAACTGGAAATGAACATAACAGGGTCCCTTATGTTTTCTGTTGGGTATGACAAAGATCATTAAAAATGTCACTTAATAACACATTTTAGAAGCTGGCACCAGAATATTCCCCATGTAGATTTCATCTGATGAATTAGCTCATCATTAGTGCTCTATTTCTTTACAAATACATAACCACAAGCCAAAGCTGATTTTTTATTACGTGTTTATGTCTCATTGTTTTTTCATGTAAATTTGAGGAGCCATCTGAGTGCGTTCTTACCGGCGAGTCGGGTTTAACATGCGATATGGCTAGAGGCATCTTCTGATCAACGCCACCCTAACAGGAGGAGGCATCAGAAAATTAAACAGAGGAAGAGTGCAGCAGTAATAAAACATAAAACTCTGAGTGTGTGGGCTGAATAACAAGCACAGACCTACCTTAACATTAAAGCCAAACTTGCCCTCCTTATCGGGGGCAATGCATATTAGCATCAAGTCACCGTCACCGGGAGCACCCTGCATAGATGATAACTCATAATCAACACACACACATACTGAATACACACACATGAATAAATACACCAAAATACACAGAGCTGATGGTAAGATAACAGACCTTATTGAACTGGGGTAAGCTATCCTCGTCTGTTATGCTGTCATCGGCTTGCAGTGAAATGTCATCTGTCGCTGGGTTATAATCGCCAGAAATGCTGAAAGACATTAAATAAACAGAATTTTTTTTAACATTGTAGATTAACCGAAAACTTTGACACATTCCTACTGATGCAGGTCTGTTTTATTAGACTGCTCGGTAAAGCGTTTCTGTTATAAGAGGTACTAACTGATGAGGTGAACCCTGCCCCTCACTGGTCTTGGAGCTGCTCACAGACGCCCGGTATGTGTAGAAGACATCTTCCCCCTCTGACATGTCTTTCAGGTCAGTGGTCAGCTCCATCGAGGATGGGCGAGGTTTACGGATGCCGTGGCGAACTCGAGGACTTCGCCTGTCGCAGACAGGAGAAAGCAGTCACTTTTTTAAAATCACATTACAGGAAATAGCACAAGAGGAATGAAGAAAGGTTTAATATGAAGCGCAGCTGAAAACTTAGTGCTGGTGACTGTACCAGTTGGGGGTGCTCGGGGGCGATCTGGAGGGCAGACTCTTGGTCTCCAGGTGCTCCGATGACAGCGACCTCCTCAGGACTGGGTTCCACACCATCCCCCCGACCACTCGCTGGCAGACTGGTCCACTGCAGTCGAAGACAGAAATGTCAAATCAACTTAAAATTTCTTTGCCTTCCTGTGAATAAGTACCAGCTGGGTGTCCAAGGCCTCACCTTTCAGGTTTACTGTTGCCCAGGCCCAGGTGCTGTGTGATCAGCTTTCTGTAAGACTGAAGTGTGGTGTTTTTTAGTCTGGAGCTCCTGGGAGAGCGGTTAGAGGAAAAGAAGCAGTGATGGTCCACGCAGGATCGCCACAAGTTCTTACAGGTCTTGGGGCAGGGCAGGAGCAGAGACACCTCACAGTCCTGGGTTTCTCCCTGCAACATGCACAGTTTAGGCTCTAAATGGGTCTTAATACTGTAAACTGTAGCATTCAAGGTCACATCAACTTATGCTGCTCAGGTTGCAGTTTTAACTGGCAATAAAAAACTTCTATCGCCATATTTTCTGAATGATGTATTAGCTGTCAAGCAGAGAAATGGAGACAAAAATGTGCCAAAATTATGGAAATTAAAATCAATGCCATATTTCTGTGCGTCTGTGCACACAACGGAGAATAAAAATAAATCATAAATCTCCATGTGCCACAGAGAAAACAGATATGCCAGCCAAGAGTGTAGTGTAATTAAGAGCAAGAGTTTGCTGAGGGCAGATTTCCAAACTATTAATAAGGAATACTGAAAGGGGGACTCACGTGTTTTTGTTTCAGATGTATATCAAAGCGTTTCCTCTTAAAAGAAATCTTGATGATGTTCCCCCTGCGTGGAAACAAAACGACAGGATTGGTCGAAAGGTGATGAATCACAAGAAAAATCATAGAGAGACAGACAGAAAGAGATGACCTTTCATAGAAACATAAGACCCAAAAAGTGCCACATGACAAGATCAAAACAACACCAAACAGCAAACATAACATATACACTTCTGTACAAAAGTCTTGAGCCACCTCTTTAAAAAAAAAAATTTTTTTTTACTTCCAAGCAGCCAGACTTTGTCGTCATTTTCAAAGTGCTCTTGAGCAATAGTTCTCCAGGCTTTGTGAACGTGTTTGGACATTGGCTGCTTTTTCACTCAGTTTCAGTGTTCTTGTACCTGACCATTTTCAGTACAATGTTTTTTTATCTGTTAAGCCACTTAACAGTGAACTATGAATCATATGTGAATCATCTGTTATGTGATGATCATTTCATCATAACAGCAAATTTAACAAAGAACCAGTTTACATGATATCTTTAGGCTCTTTGTTACTAGCAGGCCGTTGCAAAAACGTGTTCCAATTTCTTTAGTTAGATCTATGAAAAATGATCTATGAAAAACAAAGTTCGACAGGCATAAAATAGTATTTTTGCACCACAAAAATTGATTCCCAAAGAGATGTTAGCTGAACACTTGACATATCTTGGTGTAGTGGACATTGTGTCCCTAAAATTGTTGAGGAAACTGGACAAGTGGATTAGAAAAGAAGAAGTGACAGGTCTAAAAAACTGCAGCAGATGAAAAGTATTTCCAAGTCATGTCCTTAAAAAGCAGCAAAAAATCCAGAGAGATACATCTGACCCTTCATTTGATCAACTTACTGTTCACTGAAGCCTCATCAGACATGGCCTCAGTGGAAGGGTGGCTGACAATCCATTCGTAAGAAATGGAAGCAGGAGGAAAAGGCTGAGGTATGACAAACTAGGGTGAAAATCAGTGGCAACAGGTCTTGTATAGTCATGAATCCAAGTAGGAAGATTTTGGTTCAAATCATCATCAGTATATATGGAGGACGTCAAGAGAGAGGTACAACCGTGGGTGTCTGCAGACATTTGTAACAAAACAGTGGAAACTCTGTCATGGTTTGGGAATTTCAGCCAGTGTTGTTGAAGATCTTGTCAAAATTGAAGGAATTATTAACACAGAAAAATACCATCCGACTTTGATCACCATGCAATATAATGTGGAAAGGGTCTGATTGGCCACAGCTTCATTTTTCAAAATGACAATGAGTCGTGGATTGGCCTCCCCAGAGCCAAGACCTCAACATTATTAAAGCAGTGTGGGATCATGTTGACAGCAAATGGAACAAAAGGAAGCCAACATCCATGGAAGAGCTTTGAATGTCTTTCAAGAAGCCTGGAGAACTATTGCTGAAGACTACAAGGAAGCTGCCCAACAGAGTTCAGGCTGTGATGAAGAATAAAGGTGGCTGTACCAAATACTGTCTTTTTTTTAGGTTTGAACATGTTTCACACGTATCAAATTTTCTTAGCAACATATAAAGAAACGAAGGGTGACTCAAAACTTTTGGGAATGCAAAAATATCTGGATTTACATCGCAAAACAACAAACAAACACAACAACAAAATAAAAGCTGCAGGTTGTAATAGTACTCCAAATTAAATTCTTGATTAAAATAAGATAAGCAGGACCATCACTCACCACGGGAAGAAACTGGAGCAAATCATATTACAGAATACTGCAACACCACTTGAAGCCAAACCCACCATGAGAGGGGCATTGTTGGTGTCCTGGGAAAGATAGGTTTGAGGAAAAAGCCAAAAACAATCAAATCTAAAAAGAAGAAGAAGAGGTCAAACCACGATACAAGATGTTAAAAGTTTAGTCACAGTACCGTGGCAGCATGCAGCTCCACTCCGTACAACTCCAGCGTCCGTGCTGTGTTGAGAAAACACAGCTCCGCATCGCTCTTCTTAAGCCCTCTGAGAACACGCACAGTCACATATAACAACAGCAACTAACTGCACAACAAACCAGCCATTTTTTTTTATTATTTCAGTGGTGGCTAGATGTAATGAACTGTCTTAATTACTTGTGTTGTGGATGCAGATCCTCCACTTTAGATAGGAAGTCTTCATCCTGTTCAGGGATGAAGTGGCATTTTGAGAGGTAACCAGGGAGCCAGGACGGACAGTGATCTCCCATTTCCGCTGCAGATGGTGGAAAGAGACACTGAGCATCCATCCACACAGAACAACATAACCAGCAGTACACATCCGTGTATCCTGACATCTGGTGTACTGTAAGAGCTGCTAATTGAGAGGATCGAGAGCATCCTCACAGGAATAATTACTCACAAGGTTATTATTGAGCCATTAATCATTTGTTTTTTTTCTAGGAAGAGATCGTGAGACTTACACTGCACAGCATAAGAAGCCAGCACTACAGCTGCGCTCAGCGGGCACTGCAACCTGCAATCATATTCGATGATTACACTAAACATAAGCTGTGCACAAGGGAGGGGATGCTTGAATTTGATTTTCTGTTACTAACCGTCCTTCTCTAATGTCACTCCTGATCTGGAGGAAGTACAGGTGCCTGGAGGAACAGGACAAGAGGAACTTTTAACAACCCACACCTTTGTTCTGTAGCCTACAGAAAACTCTTTGAAGTGGTTTGACCTATTGGTACTGCTAAATATGTCAGCAGGCTAGCCTTACTGGCTACGAGTCAGAAGCTCCAGTCACACTAAAATATTTCAACAAAGATTTTCTCACACAAAAATACCCCTGACTGTTCCAGGTTTTTCGCTTACGCTGTAAAATCTCTCACTGAGGATCAAATGGGAATGGCATCACACGTTTTACACAGAAAATACCCATCAAATATCTGTGAGTTTGGATCACCTGGTGCTACAGATTTTGTTTTGAATGTCACAATAACTGCTGAGGTTACTGAAAATCTACTTTCAGACATTCGTGTTGCCTTCAGGATCAATCCTAACAATTTTTGATGAACTGGTCCCTTTTCTATCCAACGCTTCACGCCGAACAGAGCACATAAGCGCCCGTCAGCGAGAACATTTAGCTCAAAGTTTCACAGAGCTGCTAGAATACCGCAAGTCTCTTCGTCTCGTGCAGTCATCATTTGGAGGAGCCACTGCTTCACGTGAAACTAGTTATTTGGCCTAGGAGTAGGCCTGCAAGATGCAAAGAAAATCTCTGTTATTCAGTAACACTGTATAATACTGTAATGACAATATAACATGAAAAAAGCAAATGCTGAAGTGTGCATTTTAGATGTAACAGCTCAAACAAGGGTTTGTCCTTTAGTTTCTGAGAGGCTAAGGTACTGATGTTGTAATACTCAGGCAGTGGGAGGTTTTCTCATTTTCCCACTAGCTATTATCCCTCTGAAGCTACTTTCACTTATTCACAAGGGGGTCGCCACAGCAGGTAGCTCAGCATGCTTGACTTGGCAGATTTTTTACACCGGATGCCCTTCCTGACGCAACCCCCAAAGGGATCTGCGTCTCTTCCCAGGACCAAACCAGGGAGCCACTGCTAGCTACCTATCCTGCTGTTGGTATAAATATAATGTTCTCTGTCCGGCAGGTTTTCTTAGCGACTACACTGCATTCCTTCTTTTGTGTTGTGTTTATCACATATTTTTGTATCCCAGTGACGATAAAAGTATTAACTAGTCATCACAACTTGAGAGTAAGCCAAACTACTAAAACCCAGTCGAAAAAATGAAAAAGCCATC
This sequence comes from Oreochromis aureus, assembly GCF_013358895.1. Taxonomy (NCBI): domain Eukaryota; kingdom Metazoa; phylum Chordata; class Actinopteri; order Cichliformes; family Cichlidae; genus Oreochromis; species Oreochromis aureus. The sequence goes on from NC_052952.1 coordinate 19,828,140, forward strand.
TATGATAAGCGTCACGTACTAACCTTGTCTGTTCATCCTGCAGAGAGTTGGGATCAGAGATGAAGAATCGTACTCTAAAGTTCAGATAAAAGGGGGACACGAGGCCTGCAGAGAAATAGCAGCTTGTCAAAAGTGGAACACATCCATGGGCACAAGTTCACCTCAATCTTAAACTGTTCCTCTTTTCTATTAGACTCTCTCTTTATCTAAGCATTTAAATTATATTTAAAATGGCTAGAAACATAATTCCAGCTGAAGGCAGTTAATTCTCTGCAGGCAAAACAACTGAGATACCTTTTATCTGCTTCTTCAAGGGCTTCTCGGGCTCCAACCATCTCTGTAAGAAAGGCATTCATTAAGTATAATGGCTAACTGGGGCTAAATAAAACCATTTATGTAAGTATGCCCCGTGGTTATCATCAACTAAACAGCAATCAGCATGTGCAGTACATTACAATCTCAGTTGCAATGTGCAGCAGAGGAACAGTGAGCTCACTGGAGAGTGTGTGTTGGCTGTGATAGAGGCAATGGCTGTGCTGGATTCTCTGATCTGCAGACTGAAGAGCTGCCTCTCCTGCAGGCGCAGGTGGTCGCATACTAGATCCAACAGAACCACGCCTTCATCCTGCTTCTGAAAGATGGAAACAACAACAAACGGCATCACAACCAGCCAAACTTTCCGGTTGCTTATCTGTACACAAAAATACACCGATCAGGCATAACATTATGACGGCTGACAGGCGAAGAGAATAACACTGATTATCGCTTCATCACTGCACATGTTTTTTATTCAGGAGCAGGTAAACACGCTGTTCATGTGTTAGAAGCAGGAATAATAGCCAAATGTAAGCATTTGAGGGAGTTTGACAAGGAATGGTTTGAGGAACATAAAAACGAGTTTGAGGTGTTCACTTGGGCTCTAAATTCCCCAGACCTCAATCCAATCGAGCATCTGCGGGATGTGCTGGATGTGCTGGAAAAACAACTCGATCCATAGAGGCTCTACCTCACAGCTTACAGGACTTAAAGGATCTGTTGCTAACATCTTGGTCCTGGAAACCACAGCATACCTTCAGGGAGCCTAGTGGAGTCCATGTCTCAACAGCTCAGGGCTCTTTTTACAGCAAAAAGTGGGGCTAACACAATATTAGGCATGCCATCGATCTTATCAGGAAAAGGCACTATTGATCATCTCGATCTATTAAGTTTTGCTTTGCAGCAAGCTTCATAAGCTTATTTCTCAACATATTAGGCACTTCAACAAATTCCAACAATGGTTTTGGTTTAGATCCACCTTTCCTCAGAACACATCTTTGGTTTACAACTCTCCCTTCTTGAGAAAATTACTCTGTCATCCCCGGTCCAGCTGAAACCATAACCCAGAAAGCATTGTCTTCTTGGCTCATACACAGCCCACATCTGAGTTTTCTTTAGGCTACATTTCACACTGACGAACAGAATTGACTGAGGCATGTGACTGCCACAGCTCAGCCACAGGTCTGCCAAATATGGGCCAGATGTCAGGTGTCACACCCAGCACCTGTCATAGCCTGTGTCGCCACAGCTCATGACATTTTGAGCTACGCAGCCACAGCCCAAAATGTGTCTGCAGACTTTTTTCTTTCCTTTTTATGATGCTTTTCTTTTTTTTACTGAACACCAATGTGACTTGGCACACCATGTGCAGACCCCTGCTGTGGCGTGTCTTGGCATGTATCAGTAAATCAGATAATGTTTATAATGTACACATCCAGGGACTTCAGAAAGCCCATCAGCAGCACAACATTCTGTACTTTATGCTGTTCACTGATTTATGAATCCCTCTGAGGGACAACCCTATAGCTCATCTGCATTTCCTTCTCTCTTTTTCTTCCCACTTTCTGTCACAGGAAGCATATTCACATCACCAGAGGACCTTGTTTACTAGAAACTGCGGCAAACAAGGTGTGTTTTTCTTTTGTAGCAATGCACACTATCTGGACACAAAATCCAGGTGATGATCAGTTTAAACCGCCTCTGTCTCCCTTAGAAATGATTCAGTGAAAGTCGGCGAACCTTATCCAAACAGAAGCAGCACAGGAGCCAAATAAAGACAGTAATGGAGAGTTGGAATTGGAGGCTCTTTATGACCACAGCACTCTCACTGCTCTCCCATTGTTCACATAAAAATGCTGCACAGAGCCTGTCCTGGAAGGCAGTATCACGCCTATCAGTGTGTATACTGCCATCAGAGGCCAATGTGATACGCCGACAGCGTTAAAGGCTTCAAGTGTGGCGATCACTAGAAGGAGATGAGCGTGCCCTTCGAACCAACGTCGCATTGTTGAGTGAGAGATGGGAATCAATGGGAACAGGAAAGAATAGTCTGCCACTTCATCACATGTGACACAACAATCATTAACAGTACGCACAGGCAGAGAGAAGTAACATGTAATCTCCTCAGAAGGGACATAGTGTGTGTTTATGGGTGTGTTTGCGTGTGTGTGTGTGTGTGTCTTACGCACACTGACTCTGAAGGTCTCGATAGTGCCGTCCAGCAGCTGAACCAGGCAGAGCAGGTCCGGTTTTGGCATGTCTGTTACCAGGGTAACTCTGCCTCCCTCTCAAGACAAACGCCCTGCCCTCAGCCTGTCACCGAGAGGGGACCTGGAAACACACAATCACACACAACCACACAAAAGTGTCAGAGGTTTCCAGCCCGTTGTCTTCCACAGAAAGCACCTCCCTTCTGGATGACACTGTGTGGTGAGTAATATATGTGCCTGATGGAGCATCAGACTGCAGTGAGTAATGCACTGTGAATGTGAAGGAGTGACTGTAAGTGTATGTGTGCATGGTTTGTGTAATCCCTTATTATTTGGCCTGGGTCTGAACATGTCCCTTCCCTCTCCCTGCTGCTCTCTCTCACTCTCTCTGCATCTCCCCGCCTTTCACAGGCAGCTGAATGATAAGAATGTTAAACATTTTCAGAGTTGAACACGCCCCATCGACAGCACTACAACTGATCCCAGACCAACCAGAGAAGGAATGCATGAACACAAAAACATGCACTACAAATGCACACATGCATGCATGCATGTATTCATATATGTCTGTGTGCATGCACGCTCAAAGGTAAAAACAACTCTGACACTGCGCTCCATGTGTGAGCATTGCATGTGTATGTACATACTTACATGTGTGCAGTCCTCAATTTCCAGGTGAACCGATTACTGGATCTGGCAAGGCTGTTTCTGAAAGAACACACAATGTCTGAGTTAATGTTTGAACACAGTGACACACTCTGAATATATTAGAGCAGAGCTTATGTCAATCTGATGACTGGTTTTCCATAACAACCCGCTCACAGGCAGACCTCTGATGAATTAACAAGTAAATGTTAGATTTAAAGGGAGATTCATCATCATGTGGCGACTGTGGCTTCACTGCGTCCTTTGCATCTTGCACCTATTACTCATATGTTGTGGCTCAATCGTACAAACGAGGGAACTGGGGACGGATTAGCCTATTTTATTGTGGTAATAACGCATACTTATGCTATAACGTTACCAGCACACAAGTTACAAACGTGTACTGTGGATAAACTTAGACGATAAAGTTCAAACAACCCAGTTTGTGCTGCTTTACCTGATAAATCACTGAACAAACAGGGCCTGTCTCAGTGTATTAGGCCCGCATTTCTGAGCTCCGTCTGTCTCAGCCTGTCGATAATAAACTCTGTCGTGACCTCGCTGTACTTTGTACCACAGCGCGAACAAGGAACCTGTTGACAGCCTAAAGTTTTTCTGCTGTTACACCCAACAGGAGGAACACACAGTACTGGCAAACTTTCCTCCAACCACCGCAGTCCTCGCTAAAGCCTGGCCAAGTTCATGTTTTCTGGGAAGAGAAAGGTTTAAAGGACATTTCTTTAAAAAAAAAAGGCTTTACTACCTCAGTGGTGCCGCTTCAGAGACGGGTCATATCTCTCCGGAGTGTGCGCGGAGAAAACCTCGGAACGGGGCCTGTCGGAGGAGCCAGGTAAAGTAGGTAAATATCCGGGACAAGTTTCTCATCCCTCCCTGCGCTGACTCCGCGCGGCCCCGCCCCTTTCTGCGCGCCCACGCTGGGAGGCGCGCAGGCAAAGCAGAGGAAATAGAGTCTGGAGCATAGACTGTATATAAAGGCAGCCTGCAAGAACAAGGCCCTGCATTAACAAGCTTCCAGTTTCATGTACGCTTGTGCTGCAGTAACAATAAAGTTTATCTTACTTTATATTTTTAACCCCTCAAAGCCTGAATCATGAAATAATTGCCTTGAAAAATCTTTTAACAATTAAAACAAAATTAATTACATATTAATTAAAAGCAGAACAACAAACGTTATCGCAAAATTTTAAAGTGACATGAATATAAAATACACAATAAAGTGTTTTAAGTTTGCACTTTACTCTACTCTACTCAAAGATTACATTTTTTTACAGTTTACTTTTTTTGTGATTATTAAAGTTTACTGTGCTTTATTTTTATAATAATAATAATAAGATAATAATATATTCAGTCTCATTAAGTTTGAGATCTTTTTTTCAAACCAGACACAAAAACTAAAAATATATACACAAATTAAGACAGAGAGCCACCTAATAAAACAACACATTATACATGATCACATATTATATGTTTAGAAGTGTTATTCTTCCCATTTATTTATCCAGGACTCAATATTAGCTTTAATAGTTTTAATCTTTAATTTATTTAGTTTATGACAGGTGCACCACTGAGGGTAATTAAGAGTATGTGAAGTTTAAAATCATGTTGGCATGAAATATTCTGTATTAAAGCTCAATGAAGTGCTCTAGTCTCAAAACAGGAGAAGCACTGCAGCAATGTGCAAATACATGTATCGTTTTTTCTAACAGCAGACTGATGATTTCATAAAGCTGCTTGCTCAGGAAAAGGAAAAGGTGGTTTTTGTCCAACTTTAGGATTACAAAAACAAGAAAAGCCTCCAAGGTTCTTCATCAGACTTTATATTCTTCAATAAATCTTCTGGCTTGATGTCACCATCTACAGGACACTTGAAGTACTGCGGCTCCCTCCTCCGAGTCCTCTCAAAGTAATACATAATAACAAAAATACACTTCCAGTAACTCATACTGACCAAATATGAGAGACATGGAAAAACAAAACTGTCTTTAACTGTCATGGTGTTTGGTGGTAATGATGTGCAAGTGTAAAATATTTGAAATTCCCACTTCAGACAGAGATTTAAAAAGTAATGATGGCATGGCAAAGTAATGAGTAATGAAGTAATAATGTGTGAAAACCTGTCTTAAAATGTTCCAGCACAGTGATTTTAATTCTTTGTACTGTATGTAAGCTGAAACAGGCAGAGATGAGATGCGTGCCAACCAAGTGCTTGTTCAACAGCAGTGAGTATTACACAAATCAAAGCAATAACACTGCTGACCACAAGTGGCATGCTGTTTCAGTAACACCCTCTGATGTTAACTGACAGCCCTTTGCTACTAGATGACTCACAGTTGTATGAGATAGCCTTGTCAACGAAACTAATGAATTAAATATAAACACATACTCTAGAATAATTAATTTCATTTTTTTAAAAAAGGCCTATCCAAAATAAAAGTTTGTATACATGTTTTATCCCCTCCCCTCTATATGAATATTATATATATTATATGAATATACTGTATATATATAACTTGATTCAAAAACTTGATTTAAAACCTTGCGTCTCTGGATTTTGACTCTAGCTTATAAAAAATTACTTTCCCCAACTTTCCCCAAAGTTGAGAAATTAATGTGTTACACAACTGAAGCACTAAACACAGGAAATATGACATCACTAAACAACTTTTCTCAGAATGGTAAAAAAGAAGAAGAAAGAAATAAAAGAAATAAATAGATCAATTAATCAAGCTCTAAATGTGATACAATAGGGAGCTTAATAAGTCAACATTAACAAATTCATGCAGCCAGGTGGTATCACGCAGAAAAGATATACAGTGGTCAGAAGTCAATATCCACTCATCATGGGCGTGAATGTTATTTGTTTGTTTTCCAGGGTGGAATGATTGTACAGTATACATCTTTAATTACCTTAAAAAACACAAATGTTGCCTTAGGTTTAGTTTAGTTATGTTTTACTTCATGTTTCTTGTCGTCTTGTCCATGTTTTCAAGTTCGTGTTGTCATGTCTGCGTTTCATCCTGTTTCCTGTTTTATTGTGAAAGTCCCTGTCTATGCCAGTGTGTCTAGTTTTGCTTCCCCTTGTTTCGTTAGGTCTGATTTGTCCCAGCTGTGTACCCACCTGTTCCCCATCCCCTCATTATTTCTCTGTGTACTTAAGTCCTCTGTCGTCCTTTGTTTAGTGTCTGGTTGTCTGTTGTCCTTTGTGCCATGGTTCCATGTTCCAAATATCCATGTCAGGTTTCATGTTTTTTATGTTTATCTTTAGTTTCCCCAGTTTAGGTTATTGTTTAGCTTCACCTCTGCCTTTTGTTTTGTAATGTTTTACGAGCCTTAATAAACGGCTCGCTTTCTGTTAACATTCAGGTTTTGTTCTACATTCATTCGTGTCTGCATTTTGGGTCCTCTTCGTCACTCCATACAGTCTGCCTCTGCCAGACTGTGACACATAAACACACACTCAAATCTTTTAATAAGCGGTGCTGAAGGTTCTACGGTGTCTTTTAAGCTGATAAGCCCGTGACCTATTAACTTCTCATTAGTGACTGACATGATTGACTACAACAGTTAGTTTGTATTTGCCCACTTGAAAAGGATTTGTTTGACAGCCATCACTGGATTGACCAATACTCTGAACAATGTGAAACTTCAAGGATCTCGGCAAAGATCTAAGAAGGGGAATTATGGATTTACACAAGTTGTGAAGGTCTCTTGGAGCCATTTCTAAACAACTACAGATTCCAGGATCATCTGTTCAAATAATTGTATGTAACTACAAGTTATTCTGATGTGTCAAGCGCCACTGTCCAAAGTGAAGAGAGTTTTACACCACCATGGACTGAGAGGATGCCAACCAAAGTGTAAGCCAAATTCAAAGCTCCAAATTTTAAACTCTCAAGCTTGACTGAAATTTTCAGCTTCCTGCATAGATATCCAAAAGCCGTCTGAAGGAAAGTTTAATGGTCAGACCAGATATAGATTGAGCTTTCTGGTCATAATACCTTGAGTCATGTTTGGAGAGGTAAAGGCGAGGCTTTCAAACCTATGGACACTGTACCAGCTGTCAAGCATGGTGGTGGTAGCACCATGATCAGGGGCTGTTTTGCTGTTAGTGTTACTGGTGTATTGCACAAAGTGGTTGGAATAATAAAGGAGAATTGGCTTCAAATTCTTCAGCTTCACCTTAAATCAATAGATAGAGGGTTGAAACTTGGACACAGTTAAAGGGCAATGATCCCAAACACACATCAATACTGGTTTTGGAATGGATCAAACAGGCTAACTTCCCAAAGTCCCAAATTCAACCCTATTGAAATGTTGTGGATTGTTTTAAAGCTGGGTTTGTGACAGGAAATGAACTATACCAATATATACCAATCCCAGAAGAGTGGTCAAGCAATGGGGGTATTTGTATATATTTGACCCTGTGTGGATAATTTGACCCTGTGTGAATTAGGGAAAATCCTAAATAAATCCAGACTTATGGGCCCACCTCTTGTTTCTTGTAAGTTATTAAAGCTGTGCAATCATTCCACCCTGGAAGAAGAACTATTATGGTCCCTCTGTGTTAGGCTCTTGGTTTTGATTTTTTTGTTTGTCCATTATTTTCTTTTGGGTTTTGCAAAGTTATTGAAGTTCATGTTCTGTATTATTTTAAAGTTTGTTATAGTGTTATTTTGTATTTCCTTGTGCCTATGAGTTTTGTTATGTCCTCATGTTTAGTATTGGTTCCTTATCGTTTGGCCTCGTGCTCTTAGTTTAGTCATAGATGACTTTGGGTTTGTTAGTTCCTGTTAGCATTCCCGTTCTGTTCCTTCAGTCTTATCGTTGTGTTAGTTACTTTTGTCTTCCTTGTTCCTATGTTTATTTGTGTAAAGCTAATCCCATTTCCCCATTCAGTTGTCTTCCCTCCTGTTTTATTTTGGTAAGTGCTGCTCTTTTTTTGTGTTTTTTTTACTTCCCTGTCTCATTTTGTTAGCTGCCTGGAGCTGTGTTCCCTACCTGCTCCCACTTCCCTCATTACCTTTTGTATAAGTTAACTCAGTCTCTCCTTTTCTTCATAGAAATCATTAAGAGACCAAAGTTGTTATGACACTGATACCACAATGACTGGATGTAAATTTCTAACTGTAACTGTATGTATATTTTGTTATATAAATTTATATTTACATTGTGTCCACTTTTGGTACATTTGTCATACAGCATGTGGCAAGTTGACTTAACCTAAAATTAATAGACCTTCAGTTTGTTACTAAAGAGCAAATGTCAAGCAGAAAACCAAGGAAAAATGTACTCAAATACACTTTAGGAAACACAGTTTCCTGAAAATATTCCCGACTTACAGGCATATGCCTGTTTAAACCTGTTATCTGGTTTCATGATCACCTGGCTTCACGGTTCCATGACTTCATAGAGACCCTCCTCTGTTCAGTTGGGCAGGCTGATCTGTGCTGTGGGCTTATGCACTTTTAGGACTGCTTTTGGAGTGTTGAGATGTGTGACCTGTGTTCAGTGTGACCTGGAGAGGTAAAACCAGCTCTGACCAGTTCCCATGCCGTCAGAGTGATGGGACAAGAGGTTTCACACTGAGGGCAGTCCATCAGACCAGCATGGACTGGTTCACGTTGGGGTCACAGGGTCTCTAGCTTTCCCCTTCCTCCCACCCACCCCACAGGAAACCTCCCCCTGTTGCTATCCCAGGATCAACTTTCTGCAACAGCAACCAAGACACCCTGTACCAGCTTTACTCCGAACCCCACGGCTCCAAATTTAGACACTGGAGACAGAGGGACAAACTCGATGTTATTTCAGTATCTGAACTTCATGTCCCATTTAATTCACACCCTCTTATTCTCATTGCTGACACCACTCTTTTGATCATTTCCATCTGGTAACTGTACACTGTGGGATTTATTCAATCATCTCACAAGTACTACAGTGTAGCATACCATGTAAAGATTTCTCACTTTAAAATTTCTTTTATCATCTCTTTCTAATCTCTCTGCCTCTTCCATAAGAATTTGTTTACCACAACCTGTGCCAGACCCACCTGGTTCCTATTTCCATTCATTATATAATTTCGTGTTCATATCAATTTAGATTATGTAATTCAGACAGGAAGATTTGAATTTCACACGGCCTCAGTATGTAAATCATATCTGGAACAAGCAGCTACTATGAATGTAAAACGGGTTTGATCAGATATCACAAGCATAAAACTCTTTAACGACATAGCAGGCTTTGCCAGTTTTTCAGACATCCAGCAGCCACGAGACAGCATGACAGACTTGTCATGTATTGGAAAGCTGCCATGACACCGGGGTATAGTGTCCCTGAGCCACTATATGTTGAAAAGGAAACCGAGGGCAGTGAATCCACTCTCATAAAAATCATGTCTCTGAATAAAATTCCTTCTGGAGTAACATGAACCAGGTTGTTCTCAGTTTAACTGATATTCTAAATACAGTATCAACAGTGTAGCAGTACTAGTGCTGTCACCCACTCATTGACATACTGATGGTTTCTAAATGTCGGTGGCTGGAATTTCTTAGAAAGCTTCCATACAGTAATAAATAGGATCATAAAAAAGATGTTACAAGTTACTAAAAAGTTCCCTTGACATCACCATATGGGCCTGAGTCACAGGCCGAATATCAGCCTGAGAGAGCATGATTCCCCTGTGCTGCATTCAAGTGCCAGGAGGTCATTTTGACAGCATGTTATGTGGACAAAAATACTGGGCCACCTACATATTACACTTAGAGCTTCTTATGGGAAGGGTTTTCTTCAAGATTTTGGAGAATGTTTATAGGAATTTTTGGACATTCATTATTCAGAGGAGCATTTGTGAGGTCAGATACTGATGTTGGTCCTGGCTCACATTCTCCTCTTTGGATCATCTTAAAGGTATTCAGTGGGGTTGAGGTCACGACCTGTGTGGCCCAACAATGTTCTTCAACACCAGACTCATCCAGCCAGCAGTGCTAACATGTAATAACATCAGCTGACATGTGTCGATATTAACAACTTAGTAAAGGATTTACATTTAATTTTTCACCATTAAAAAAGTCCATTCTTGATATCAACAATGAACTTCTTGCTAGTGAAAAATACCCATTAGAGGCATCAGTAACTTCACTGAAAATAACGTTATAATTCCACGTGGACTAATTTGTGGTAAGTTAACTGCAATTGGGACTATTAGCTAGATGTAAAGTACTACTTACTTTATAGTCAGAATTTGTCTTTCTCTTTGTTCCAGTGACATAATGGTTACACGTCTGAAATGGGGTTGTTGATCTGAACTGGAAAATCTCCTTTAAACATTATGAAAAACACTTGTAGACCTAATTTTTGCTTTTACTAATAAAAATTAAGAATTTATTGACTATTAATAAATAGTAAAGAAAACTGTAGATCAGTTTTTGGTTTACTGGAATTCTAATGTTAAAAAAATTGATTTACAGATATATTTTCCACTGGTGACAGCTAACCATCTATTAGTCAGCAAACCGTTTAAATGTTAAAAGGCTTTGGTGTACGCTTATGCAATCTAAGCTCTGCAGCAGGGACGAGAGTCCCAGATGCTGCCGAGGAAAAATGAAACATGCTGCTGGCCAGGGGCTGGTCGTAACTTAGGGTTGTCCACACATAGTATATTTTGGATATCTCCGAGGGCACTTGAACGCAGCTTCACTGGTATTCAGCGTGTTCCCTGCGTCACTGGTCCTTAAACTGAGCGGCAGGTCAGGGGCGAAGTGAGCCAAGCGGGGCACCTCAGAGACGGACAGTCCACCCGTGTGCCTTCAGCAGCAGCTACCTGCGCTCTGCTCCTCTGTTTTTTCTTTTTTAATTTTTATTTTTCAAGTAAAAGCAGCTGGTCGTTTTTTTTCTTTTCCAGATGACAGTGACTCAAGAAAGGCCCATGACCTATGCCAAGATGAAAGGCCTTGTCTCGTTTCTCTCAGGTAAGAACATTAAATATAAATGTTTAAAATAAGCTTTACTTTACCTTTGATCTTAAAGCAAGCTCGTGTATAATATCTAATATAAAGATAAAGGTAAAGAGGCCAAAAGAGAGTAGTTATTCATTACTGCATAAAATACCACAATGTTAAAATTATTTATTTTGGCTTGAAAAGTTCAGAAAGTCTCCAGATAATTAGAGAAGTTTGATAACTTGAGAGAAGTGCAGTGTTAAAGTCACACCAACCTTCTGCTGAGTAAATACAGCTGTTGACCTCTTATGTAAGAGACTAACCCCCTTCCTGTGCTACAGCTCTGCTCAAGGGGAAGAAAGTGGGCTTCAGTGACTTCTTGCAGAAATTTGTTTCCAGCCAGCACCTCTGCCAACAGTAAGTTGGCAACAGTCATTTTTTCATAGCTTTTTTCCTTCGTGTTGAACCTCATAAAACAAACCCTCATATTCTGTGTCTGATCTCCCGATTGAAGCCTGGACACTGAGAAAATCCTGCGGAGACAAAGCAAACCGGGGAGAAGGAAGGAAGAGAAATCTAGTTCGGTGAGTTTATAGAGAAGACTTTTTTTTAAAGTATTTGCTGAGTGTTGACAGAAGATGAAACTTGAGCTGACCTCCTGACCATCCTGCCCCTCTATGTCTTTTCCTCAGAGCTCCACGAACACAGAAACCTCACAGTAAGTCATTTTCTCCCCTTACATCTGGAAATATTTTGTCTATGATGTCAATGATGGACAATCTTGACTTAATACCGTGGCAAGAACATTTTTTTCTCATTCGCGAGCTTCACCAGAGGCAACCTGAGAGTTATTTCTAATCATGCATTCACATCCATTCATTATGCATGACTTATTCGTACTCGGCCGTTCATTATTAACTGTTTTCTGCTGTTGTATTAACCAGGATGAAGCCATCAGACTTCGACTACCTCAAAGTCATCGGCAGAGGAAGCTTTGGAAAGGTGGGGAAAAAAATCCTCAGCACCTACACCCTCCCCCGACCCTCTTTAAGACAGCTGATTGCATGCAGGGTGGTCTGGAACATGAGGCTTTGTTATTGTTCAGTACAGGAGATATCCACACAGAATCCTCAGCACAGAAAAACACATTTAGGCTCTGTTTAAACCTGCTTTTAAATCAGTTTTACACCCACTCCAATTGAACAGCTTTAAGCATCAGTGCACCAAACAAGCACTGGTACCCTGGATGTTAATTTCTGGCAATTTTTCGGTGGTCATATCATCATATCAGAGAGGTGGCTGGTCAAAAACAAGTTATAGCTTAGGAATCGCTCATTTCCCAGCTGTGATTCATTCTGTGTGAAAAATACTTTTCTAACATAGTCCCAAATCTAACTCATCGCTGTAAAACGGCTGGTTGCAGTTTTTTTACTCTCCTTTTTTCATCACTTACAAACAAACAGAAAACACCTACATCCACTCACGAACAACCTGGATTGCCTCGTCTCTGCAGTTTGTTCCTGTAACATCAATATTTCAGTCCTCGCCCTGTCTCTGACACATAAACACAGTCCATTTCTTTCATTTCTCTAGACATCGTACCTCTTGAATTCTTATCTGATGAGTCAACAGCTCCAGGACATTTTTTTCTCTCACTAATTTCAGCCATTTGTCTTGTGCTTGTGGGTCTGGCTTGTACCATCTCAATATTTCGTCTCATATGATGAAATTACAGCACTATACATGACCTAGATATGTCATAATTTTTAAGAATAAACAAATGAGCACGCTTCCAAAAATATTTAATACCAGAACAAAGCCAAAAAACACGAGACTTACTTACATTTACTCCTCCACACTGTCTTCAGCTTGGCTGTGTTATAGGTAAAAATGTACCAGCTGTGTTGTGGTTGGTTGCAGTTTTTTTAAATGTGTTTTTCTGATGCTGATGTGGTCGGATGGGAACTTTTTTCCCCAGATTTGGTTGACCTTGTAAGTTGCTCTGTTTGAGGTTGGTGCTGTGAGATTAAATGTGAAAATTCAAACTTTTACAGGTGCTGCTGGCAAGACATAGAAAACAAGGGGGTTTTTATGCTGTGAAAGTGCTCCAGAAACAGTTGATTGTCAAGAGGAAAGAGGTAATCTATCTGTCTGTCTATCTGTCTGTCTGTCTGTCTGTCTGTCTGTCTATCTATCTATCTGTCTATCTGTCTGTCTGTCTGTCTGTCTATCTAATGTATGTGTTGTGTCTCTGTAGCAGAAGCATGTGATGGTTGAGAGGAGTGTACTCCTGAAAGGACTACAGCATCCATTCCTGGTGGGACTCCACTTCTCTTTCCAGACACCAAACACTCTGTACTTTGTCCTGGACTATGTCAATGGAGGGGAGGTGAGTGTATAAGATTAAGGATTTCAAAATATTCTGCATTCAGATGTTTAGTTGTTATGTACGCTATGAGTTTGTAGAAGTGCAGGTGTTGCTGTTGTGTTGAATTCCTCACTTTGCTTTCAGCTTTTCTACCACCTGCAGAGAGAGGGGTCATTTCCAGAACCCAGAGCTGCTTTCTATGCTGCAGAGATGGCTGCAGCACTGGGCTACCTCCACTCTCTTAACATTGTCTACAGGTATATACAGACATATACATATGCACACACACGCACGCACACACACACACACACACACACATACACATACACATATATGTGTGTGTGTGTGTGTATATGTGTGTGTGCATGAAAACACAGCATTAGAAAAGCCACAGCATAGTCACCCTTCCAGGTTTTTCTTGCCTCGGTGCTCTCTCTCTTTCTTTGTGCATGTTTGATTTAAACGTGTTCTGCGTGTTTGATTTATTCATGTAGAGAAATCCCAATGAAATTTTCCCACTCAAATCCACCATGTTCTCCGGCACCACATTAAAAAGTAAAGAGTGAGGAAAAGCAATGTGAAGCTAAAGGAAACTAACAAAGAAACAAGAGCTAATGTGAGATTTTGCAGGACTCAGTGTTATTTGTTTTTATGCAGAGACCTGAAACCTGAGAACATCCTGCTGGACAGTGAGGGCCACGTGATGCTGACTGACTTTGGGCTTTGTAAAGAAGGTGTGGCCACAGGTGGGATCATGCACACCTTCTGTGGCACTCCGGAGTACCTTGCTCCAGAGGTGCTACACGGCTATCCATATAGCCCAGCTGTGGACTGGTGGGGACTTGGCACGGTGGCTTTTGAGATGATCTGTGGACTGGTGAGTCCAGGTGCAGTGATCTCTTTCCTTTACATTATCAGCATCTTCACCTTAATCCATCTCACTCTTCCCCTACCTCTCTCTCACAGCCTCCATTTTATAGTCGCAGTAAAGTGCAAATGTTTCAGAACATCCTTTACGGCCCTCTGCAGCTACGCAGCGGCATCTCTAAAGCTGCCTGCTCACTGTTGGAGGGCTTATTGGAAAGAGATGTCTCCAGACGCTTAGGAGCGAGCTGTGACATTGTAAGTGCCCAGCTAAAAAGAAGAGAAACAGTGATGAAACAAGGCCACAGAAGGGTTAACTGTTACTGTATTTCCAGGCAGAGCTGCAGGAACATCCCTTCTTCGCCTCCATCTACTGGGATGACCTCCTGGCCAGAAAAATCAGACCCCCTTTCATCCCAAAAGTGGTACGAGTGAATCAGAAATGAGCTCGGCGCGCTTTTGTTTTTAACCGAGGCAACACGGCTCACTCCTCTCTCCTCTTCAGGCGGGCCCTTGTGATGTCAGTTACATCGACCCAGCGTTCACACGACAACCTGTACCCGCCTGTGTGAACGACAGGTGCCAGGAGGCCGGGGTCAGCGAGGCCTTCCCGGGATTCTCCTACATGAACCCGGTGGAGTACCTGGCAGCAGAGCCGGTTTCATAACAACACCGGATCCTCTGGGGGCGTGTTTGTTCAGTTGTTTCTTTTTTACGTCATTAATTTTTAAGTGGGTTTCTATTTTTAAGAACTTGAGCAAAAAAGATTTTTATGCTAACAGTGCAACATACTTTATGTTTCATTGGATGTTTAGTTTTTTTGGCTATTGCTGTTATTTCAATATGTGGTTGTGATGATGGAATAGGCTGGTCACTGTTTCATGCATCCTCGCTGCTTTAATGCATCATATGAAGCACTCAACAGTTTGGAGTAGATTTATTTTTCAACACACTGCATTTACAGGATATTAAAATATACAATGTGTACTGCAAAATTCTCATTCTACCATTACATTCACAGGTTACAAGTGCACTCAAAATACTTCACTGGCTGCTTTATTGCTGCATAATGACAGAGCAAAATACAGAAAGCATCTCCATGCGGCATTTAGATTAAAAAAACAACAGGATGCCAGCCTATTGGCAACACTAAAACACAAATTGGACCCCAGCTCCAACTTCACGTGTGGTGTTTTGGTGTCTAATTTTAGTGATGAACAGAAAAAGCCCATCACCGTGGAGAACCTAATGGGTGTCTTCCCCTCAAAAAAAAAAAAAGAGAAAAAAGGAGAGCATCTGTTCTGATCCTTTCTACCTCACTTCACAAGACTGTGGAACAGTTTGGACACAGGGAGGGTGGCTTTCAGTCTGTCAGTAGATGCTGAAGGATGCGTAGCTCTGCTCACTCTGGCATGTGAAGTAAGCAATCAACTGACCATTGCAAATCATCAGAAACAAGCCACTGCCTAGGGAAAAATGAAGAGTGACATATTTGAAACAGCTAACCTCATGAAGTTAAGACTGACAGTAACCGATGAGCTGGCAGCGGTGTTTGTCTCACCTAAAGCCAGCCACCACTGCCACACGGTAGGAAACTCCAACATTACTGCAACATGGAAACAAAACGTGTCATTACACAATACATTTGGTTATTCAAGCCTGGGTAGATGCACCGATACATTTCTGCTCACCTAGGCTGGTGATCATTACATGCACCAGTGTGACAGTGAGAGCGTAGTCCCAAACCCGCCTCCTCACCACTGCGGCAAACAGAAGGCCACTGCAAAAGTAGGTGAGCTCCAAGGACAGGAGGTTCACTAGAAAAAAAAAAGATAAAATACATTATGTGTATAAAGCTCCCACTCTGTGTCGAGAGCATTCATGCATAAGGTGTGCTCACCCAAGTATTTGGAGTTGGATTCAGTCGGTTCAGTCTTAAAGTCAAAAGGAATCAGTCCGTCAAAGTGGTCCAACCTGAGAGGAGAGATATGATAAAGTTACAGCAAACAAAACATTAAAGCACAACCTATAAGTAAATATCTTAAAGTAGAATGCCCTATAAGTATAATAATTTATAAAATAAATATCTTAAATACAGTAGGATAACCTATAAGAACAATGACCTATTAGTAAATACCTTAAAGTAGAATGACCAATAAGTAGAATAACCTAAGAGTAAATAGATTAAATAATACAGAATAACCTATAAGTAAAGTAGAATATCTTGAGCATAATACGATATGACAAGACCAAATAGGTCAATAAGTTAAAAAATTAACCAAAAGAAAGGAGCTTAAACAGAAAAACTAAGAATGAAATTAAAGTAAAATATATAACAGTTTGAATGGAATACAATAAAACATACCGACAAAAACCCAAAATGAATATAATACATTAAAGAGGCTCTGTGGAATAAAATATTCAATAATGTCATACATTTAAAAAGGATTAAAAAAAACCTTATTAAATGTAGTCAAAGAAAAATGGCATAGCAGTGCAGTTAGTCTGTTTTTAAAGGTGTGAATTGTGTGATTGGTGTAACCTTTTTTTCTTAGAATGCTGAGATTTTGACTTAAACGCATCATTCTGAGATTAATCTTAGAATTCAGAGAAAAAAATCTCAGATTTCTTAGAATTCTGACATTAATCCCAGAATTCAGACTTTTCTTTCTTTTCTTTTCTTTTTTTACATCTCTAAGAAAAAAAAATCCTCAGAATTCTGAGATTAATCTCAAAATATTAACTTTTTAATTCACAATTCTGACATTAATCTCAAAATATTTACTTTTTTATTCACAATTCTGACATTAATCTCAAAATTCTGAGATTAATTTCAGAATAGTCTCAGAATTCTGACATTAATCTCAGACTTCTGAAATTAACTTTAGAACTCTGAGAAAAAAATCTCAGAATTCTGAGATTAATCTTGGAATAGTTTCTGAATTCTGACATTAATCTCAAAATATTAACTTTTTAATTCACAAATCTGACATTAATCTCAAAATATTTACTTTTTTATTCACAATTCTGACATTAATCTCAGAAGTCTGAGATTAATTTCAGAATAGCCTCAGAATTCTGACATTAATCTCAGAATTCTGAAATTAACTTCAGAACTCCGAGAAAAAAATCTCAGAATTCTGAAATTAACTTTAGAACTCCGAGAAAAAAATCTCAGAATTCTGAGATTAATGTCAGAATTCTGAGGCTATTCTGACATTAATCCCAGAATTCAGACTTTTCTTTCTTTTCTTTTCTTTTTTTAGATCTCTAAGAAAAAAAAATCTCAGAATTCTGAGATTAATCTCAAAATATTAACTTTTTAATTCACAATTCTGACATTAATCTCAAAATATTTATTTTTTTATTCACAATTCTGACATTAATCTCAAAATATTTATTTTTTTATTCACAATTCTGACATTAATCTCAAAATATTTACTTTTTTATTCACAATTCTGACATTAATCTCAGAAGTCTGAGATTAATTTCAGAATAGCCTCAGAATTCTGACATTAATCTCAGAATTCTGAAATTAACTTCAGAACTCCAAGAAAAAAATCTCAGAATTCTGAGATTAATCTCAGAATTCTGAAATTAACTTTAGAACTCCGAGAAAAAAATCTCAGAATTCTGAGATTAATGTCAGAATTCTGAGGCTATTCTGACATTAATCCCAGAATTCAGACTTTTCTTTCTTTTCTTTTCTTTTTTTAGATCTCTAAGAAAAAAAAATCTCAGAATTCTGAGATTAATCTCAAAATATTAAGTTTTTAATTCACAATTCTGACATTAATCTCAAAATATTTATTTTTTTATTCACAATTCTGACATTAATCTCAAAATATTTATTTTTTTATTCACAATTCTGACATTAATCTCAGAAGTCTGAGATTAATTTCAGAATAGCCTCAGAATTCTGACATTAATCTCAGACTTCTGAAACTAACTTTAGAACTCTGAGAAAAAAATCTCAGAATTCTGAGATTAACATCAGAACTATGAGAAAGAAAATCTCAGAATTCTGAGATTATTTCAGAATAGTTTCTGAATTCTAACATTAATTTCAGAATTCTGATGTTTCTTTCTCGGAAGTCTTAAATTAATTTTAGAACTCTAAGAAAAACTCTCAGAATTCTGAGATTAATGTCAAATTATTGACTTTTTTTATTCAGAATCCTGACATTTGGATTCTGAATAAATATATTTGTTTCTTGACATTTGTTGCTATTTTTTATAATCATCAATATACTTCCAGTTATTATAGGAGAGAAATCCTCCTTTCGATCCCTTGCGCGTGCGTGGCTCTCACCTGAAGGCACCAAAGCAGACGCTCCCGATCATGTAGAAAAGCGAGTAAAATATGAGCAGACACAGCAGCAGGTTGAGGAGCACGGTCTGTTGGGATGGATAGAGAGAATGGGGCGTATTTTACAGTTTTTTTTCCCCCGTCAACACTACATATTTTCCATACAACGCAACATGAGCAAACACAAACCTAAAGCTGAGCACTGTGAGCACTCTCACAGTATTATAGACGCAGATCCCCGCAGTGGGAGGGATATGCGTGGTCTGTAAGCAGGCAGACAGGCAGGCTCTTTTATGTGCTGCAGCCCGACCTGCTTCTGGTTTATAATATATAAGAGGTATAATACACACATTTAACGTGTGTGTTTACATTAGATCTAAAACAGGCTGTCGTAGCCAGCTTATTCTGTTGTTTAACCGCACATCATTCCCACTTTCGATCCACGGCTTACAGAGACGCCTGAAAACCCACAGGACAGTCGGATAACCTCACACCACACGATCTCCCCGTCTTACCTTCGAGTCGACCGCTCTGCCTTTGAATGCCATCTCATGTTTTCCCTTTAATGTTTTATTCCCAAATAACGTGGGCTGCAGCAGGCTGCACGACCTCCGGTTAAATCCCCCAGCTATCCTCCTAACAAAGTGGACACGTACCGCCATCTAGTGGCCAACAGGAGACGCGGAGCAGCGCCGCCGCTATTACAGCCGAGCTGAACTCGTTTCACCTCGTATCAGGGCGGCCCTTTTTATTTGTTTTTAACTGAAAAAATAAAGTCTTTCCTCTGTATGTGCCAGTTGTATATCGTCGTGGATATTTGTTATATTACCCACCCCAGGTGTTTCCCATTTGGGGGGGATATACCTCGCATCTGCAGCCTTACCGTGGAAAGCCGCCCAGTGTGCATGGGAGGAGATTTAAACCGGCAGGTTAGCTGCTTATATTCTGGTTGAATATGAGTGATTTTGCACCCAGCACATAACTTCCATATCCGTGTGGTGACCAGACGAGGCACCTGTGTGGTCACGTGTTGAGTTAAATTGATCATTTGTCACAGTAATAGATAAATAAAATAAATAATAAATATCGTGCACCCAGCAGCCTCGCCGTGTGATGAAACGTGATGGCATCACCCTTATTGTAGTCGGGTGATATTTCAGTGCATCAGAGGCTACGTTAAGACTGACACACCTCAGTACACTCCATCCATCAGCCCCATTGTGCTCGTTTTTCAGGTGATTTTACAGGCCTGAGCGTTTGTATCTATAGTTAGCGCCGGTGGTTGTATTCTTATTAACGTTTGTGTCCTGAATATGTCCGCCCCAAACGACCTACTACAGCGATCAGAGTGTGCTTAAAAAGTGGGAAGTGACCAGTTTTTGACCATCGGGGAAACAACGGCTCCCCTACGGTTCTTTCTGGGGGGGACACGGTGCTCCCTGCTCATACACAGTCGGGTTTAAGGCTTTTATAGGCGGTTTGGGAACCCGGAGCCCCTGTCCAGCGGATAATTCTCGTTACACCGACTCTAAATCGAGTTTTGGGGCGTGTTATGAACGTACGCAGGCCCGGTATTGACCACCAATAGTGAACTTAACTTTTCCGAGACCCAAAGTTGTGTCAGGCAGCGCGTCTTGCGCGCATGCGCACCACTCTATCCAGCTCTAAATAAGAGTTAAAACAGAAACGAGGTGAGTTCCACAATTGTTAAACAATACGGGCGTTAATAATCATTTGTTGTCGTTGACGAGGACGGCGTTTGAAAAGCGGGCGTTCGTTTTTGTAAACTGGCGACAGTTTCCATTATTTTCACTCTGATTTAAAACGGCGAGAATAAATCGTTTTTTTCCAAGTTTCTATTGAAGAAATTAATCAAGCAACAATGTTAAAGCTCGTAACAGTATCGCGGTGTTGTTACGAGTGTGCGTGATATTCTGTGATGTATCTGCGTTTTGCAAATGCGTTTTCCTATTGTTATTAACCGGGAAACTTATTTATTACAGATCGTCCTTATAGCTGGCTCTGCATCCAGTCTCAATGCTACGGTTAGCCCTCTATAGCAGCCTTCAGTTCATATGAACTGAGTGGAGCTAGCGACTGTTAGCTTTATGTCAGCGCTAGCTAGCAACCTGGGCTGACATTCCGTGACAAGGGGAAAGTGAAGAAAAATGGCCAGAGTGAATGAAAACACCAAGTCAGGAAATTACACAGCAAGCGTTTGCTTTTGTTTAACGTGTAGCAGCTTTGCGGCATTTGTTTAAAATGGTAACTTGAGTAATTAACATAGTTTAAACGTGTTGGTGGCCTCTTCCTATGCTCCGCCATTTTGTATAAGACGAATGCTAATCATGGGCGCTCTTACATACACTTTATTTATGGCTAGAATAAAACTGAGGCATGGGATGCAAAGTCTAACCTAACCGAGATCCAGGAGCTCTGATTGTTGTTTACTTTTGACACGGTTGTGACCACGATGCAAGCAGAAAATAAAACCTTAATTCAGTGTTGAACATGCGTCGGGACTAAAACGTTATATCGTATTATTAAGCGGATAAAGACGTTTTTAAGTTTGGCCAGTGAGTGCAGAAAACAGTGTTCTCCTTACAGCTGATAAACAAATGAGCCTCTCACTTGGTCCTTGCCAGGCAAGCAGTCGGTTTTAAGAGATACTGTTAAAACAAGGAAAAGACGAACTTGTCTGGTTAACTTAAAGTTGAGACGTCTTTCCACTTCTTTGTCAATGATCTGGACAAAGGTTTACCCTAATGGGGTCGTTTGTGCTCGCATTTCTCTGATAGTTGGCCGGCAAAACAATATTATTATTGACTGTTTTGTCTGAAATCGAAGTGCATGGTGTATCCTGCACGCCAGCGCGCAGTCGCCATCTAGTGGTGATGCTGCGCAAAGCTGTTTACAAGTGCAGGGAGGAATAAAAAACTGCATTTGTGATCGCAATCAGTTCGCTGATGAAGCCGTAGAGGACCGCCTGCCTCACTGCAGTTATCATGCACAGGGAAACAATAGGGCTGGAAAACAGAAGCGTAAAAGTCAGAGGTGCACACTGTGCACATAATACCATGCCTTTCCATGTGACTCTTTGCAGGTCGGTCATATCAGCAGAGTGGGAATGACTGACACTCCACCCAGTGATGGCCCCTCCCAGGTAGCTGGGTTTGACATTTCGAGTGCCTTAGACTGGAAGGATGGCATTGGAACGCTGCGAGGCAGTGATATCAGGGTACAAAAGAGATTTTTTTGTTTTTTTTTGGTCCAGGTTCTTTCCTGCTTGTGCAAATATTTGTTTATAGGGGGAGGAGGCTATATGTATAGCTGTTTCTCAGGCTGAACTCTTAATCGGGACCATAGTGGCACACCAACTTGGCTGATAGGAATGTCTCTCTTTTTTTCAGTTTCGCGTGACAGAGTTTAAGACTTATGAGATTGTCACAGATTTAGAGGTCAAAGGGCAGGAGGTAGAGCCTAACAGTGAGACCTTGGACCCCGCACCATCTCACACGCCCACCCCTCCACCTGAAGGCCAATCACAGACAGGGACAAGCAAAGCTTCAACCAATCAGAGTAAACCAGGACTGTCTCAAGCTAAAGGTATGATGGCACATGATTGTCATTGTTATAATGAAGACTTTCACTGTTTGGTTTTTAAACTCTACGCTACGTTTTGGCCTCAGTTTCAGCCCTTCTTTCTCCTCCGTCTTTTAGCTCCTGGTCCTGTGCTTTTGTCTTTAGAGGAAGGACCCAGTATGGAGGGCCCCAGTGTGGAGGTTGGGCCCAGTGTTGAAGTTGGTTCTAGTGCAAACTTGGGCTCAAATGGGGAGCTGTCAAGGTGCCGGGCCTGCGGTGGCCGTGCTCCTGGGGATGCCCTCCTGCAGGGGAAATTCTGCTGCTCAGCTTGTGCCCAGCCTTCCAGTGGCAGGTAAAATCATGCCTCTAATAATGCCCTCCCCCCATTAAAAAACAATATTTTTTTTTTTTAGATTAACTTAATATTTTTTGCTTCATGTGGACCTTCTTTGTGTTTGTGAAGATCGTCTCCGGGAGAAGCACGGGAGGGTCAGGCAGTAGAAGGAGAGAGACTTGGCAAACGTGTGCGCAAAAAGAGGAAGATCTACATGGACTCTGGTGATGAAGAGGAAGAAAACCAAGAAGAACCAGAGGTGAGGAATATACCTTCAACACTTGTGTTCGCTGGTCACCTTCAGAGCTACATACATACCAGATGTTCAGGCTTAAGTTTCCTCTCATCTTACAGGATGAGAAGGGTTGTGATAGTCCTGTGTAACACGTTTTGCTCATTCTGCTTTTTTCTTGTAGGAAAAGGCTAAAGCTACAAAGGGCAGGAGAGGAGCCAAAATTGCCAAGCTGGGTATGATGAAACTCTAAACATTATTAGAATCTGTTAATGCCCTACATCAGTTTATTGTTGTGTTGTTTATCTGGTGATACATTCTCAGCTTTCGAGACTGTCCTCTGATTCGATTGTCAGATTTTCTGATTAGCATTTGCATTATCTTCCAATTCATGAAACCTACAGGCAATGTTATTTCTCAGAGCGACAGAAAGCAGGAATGAAGAATGAGTTTTTATTAATTTGGTTAGACTTAAACCAATATTATGAGCATGCTGTTTTTGCCCATTTTTATTTAGGGACTTCGATAGAAAGAAAATTGTCAGACTGCCTTAAATACATCCACGTATTCATGGTTTTATATGCATTGTGTGTCATTGGCATACACTTAATACAACACATAATATGTCACTATTTGTTCACCCAACCTTTAGTTGCTGCCCCACCCAATAAGAAACGGGCATGGAGCTGGCCTTCTTACCTCGAAGAGGAGAGAGCCGTCGCTGCTCCAGTTAAACTATTCAAAGAGGTAAAAACCTGCATATACCTGCCATTTGTACCCCGTTAAGTATAAACTCACAGTCTTGTTTAACTGACCTGTGCTGTTATTATTCTTGCAGCACCAGTCGTTTCCACAAAGCAGGAACAGTTTTAAGGTGGGGATGAAGCTGGAGGGACTTGACCCGGCTCACCCGTCTCTATTCTGTGTGCTCAGTGTTGCAGAGGTATTAATGCTAATGCTTGACTATGGAACATATACGCTGTAACATTTCTCTAAAGACTTTCACTCATGGATGCCTGCCTCTCTTTGCATCCCAGATCCAAGGTTACAGGGTGAGGCTCCACTTTGATGGATATCCAGAATGCTATGACTTCTGGGCTAACGCCGATTCGTGGGATTTGAAACCAGCCGGCTGGTGTGAGAAGAACGGACACAAGTTATTGTTGCCTAAAGGTAACAAGAATACCACCAATAAACATGAAATTCAAGGTAGAATTTTTATTTTTTATTTTTTTAACAAAGTTGGGTCACAACTCAGCTGACTGGGCTTGTCGTGTTGCAGGCTGTAAGGATGGAGAGTTCAACTGGAGCACGTACGTGAAGAACTGCAGGGGTCAGCTGGCCCCGAAACACCTTTTTAAGAGCCTCAACACAGTGAGTGTTAAACACATCTGAAGCTGTCAGATGGTTCTGTGATTCAGTGGATTTTGTAGGCTCCGTGTGGCTAAATTGGCTAAATGCGTATGGTCTTTTTGTTTGTTTGTTTTTAGTCCGTGACTCCATCCGGGTTTAGAGCTGGGATGAAACTGGAGGCGGTTGACAGGAAGAATCCTGCTTTGATCTGTGTAGCAACAATTGCTGCCGTTGTCGACAACCGCCTGCTCATTCATTTTGACAACTGGGATGACACACATGATTACTGGTGAGAGATTATTACCCAGAGATGTTCGCCGGTCTGCCTTGAGGGCAGCTGGAGATTTGAATCTGTGTGAAAGCAGTGCTAATTTAGTGCCTGTCTACTGAAGACAGCATGCCACCGTATTTTAAATAAACAGACTAGCGTTGTAACTACAGAGTTTCTAAACCTTTTTATTGGTGAATATTTCTTTCAAAACCTCCAGTGTTATCGTTTACTTGTGTTTGTTTTAAGGTGTGATGCCAGCAGTCCATACATCCACCCTGTGGGTTACTGTGAAGAGGCTGAGCTAACACTCACAACTCCAGCTGGTAAGACAGACCAAGACACATGTGAGTCAGTATGAATGTAATATACTGTAGGACCCAACTCAACCCAAGATCTGAGATGATTAATTAAAGGCCAGCTAAATAAAAAATGCTAAATAAAACAAATAAAAATGGCAAATAAAAAAAATAAAAAATCTTGAATCTTGAAATAGTAAAATCTGATAATAAAGCCACAGATGAATTATTCTGTAGAAAGTAAGTGTGCTCATGTTAAGTGTATTAATAGTAAGATGTCATTTCCTATCGATGCCCATGTTGCCACCTATTTTGAACCTGCTGGATGTTGTTGTCACGCCTGTAGAAATAGCTTGGTTTACATGGTGTCTGTGTGCAGTATCCAGTGCATCTAATGAGTCTTTATCTCCTCTCTTTAGAATGTAAGGAACCAAAGAGTTTCTCATGGGAGAAATACCTGGAGGAGACGGGCACACAGGCGGCTCCTGCACGAGCTTTCAAAGTGGTACGGTATACGAGTATGCAGATATTTATGGTACTGTGCTACAGTAGTCTAAATACAGTCACGTGATTCTGTGTTTTTTTCCAGCGACCTCTGCACGGTTTCCAGGTTGGGATGAAAGTAGAAGCTGTTGATAAGAGGAATCCCATGCTCATTCGTGTTGCCACTATAGCAGACACAGAGGACCACAGACTAAAGGTGGGAGATGTCTCTTCATTGCAGCGCTTTTTGATTTTTTTCTGGGCTCAGCCTTTGTTTAAATTCCTGTTTACCTTCCCGTCCTTCTTCTCCTGCAGATCCACTTTGATGGCTGGAGTTCAGAGTACGACTATTGGGTGGAAACCGACTGCCCAGATCTTCATCCTGTCGGGTGGTGTCAAAAAACTGGACACCCACTACAATATCCTAACGGTGTGACACATTTTACGACTCTCTCTCACACTCACACACACAGACACACAGACTGTCCTTGTCTGTCCTGCTGGGTGCTGAGGATGAGGTTGCCAGATTTCTAATTTCAACAGATGAGTCAGCACACTTGATCTCTGCCTTTATTTTACTTGGATAAGACATTAAGAGGAATGTATAATGAATTCAGAATGGATGGTTGTTTGCATAGTTTTATTAAGTTTCCCGTGTGTGTGTGTGTGTGTGTGTGTGTGTGTGTGTGTGTGTGTGTGTGTGTGTATTTCAGGCTCCAGTGATTTATTGACTGCTCCAGGACAAGGATGTCCTACCCCGGGATGCAACGGCGTTGGGCACATCAGGGGACCTCGCTATGGGACTCACTACACGTTCGTAGCTCAACCTTTCACAGTCGTCTTTTGTTGCAACTCTTATGTCTTACATCTCCATTTTCATTTAAGATGTTTTATGCATTTCCCCAATTGCTCTGCCGGTTTACCTAAGGGAATATTTGTCATAGTTTCTCAGTCGCTGCAGTGTTGCCTTTCACTCTGTTTTTAAAATACTTTTAACACTCTTAAGTGCGCCACTTTCCAAACGGATTTCAATAAAATATCACAATTTCCATTTTTGTTTCTCCCGTCAGTCGTCAGGTAATGTCACATTGTTATATTAAGGTGTAGTAACCACGTCTTAACAGTAACTTAAAAAGGAGAAGTCTCCAGGTTCTCAAATGTTGCGGTTTTTTGTGTGGGCTGCCAGCACTCTACATGTGTTACTTGTGTGTTTGTCTGTATGTAGGAGGGCGAGGCGAGGCGATATTAACTGCCTTTCTGTCGTCTGTGTTATAACCTCTTACTGGAGTTTAAAAAAACAAAAGGCAGTCTGTCCCAGCGATGTTTGTGTCTCTGTGTGCAGTCAGGTGAGCTGTCCGTACTCAGAGGTGAATCTGAACAAAGAGGGTTTGCTGCCAGACCGTCTCAGCGGAGAGCGGCCTCCCGCCCTCAGCGGGCCTCATCCTCGTGGGCGACGCCCTGACCCAAATGCAAACAACACAACGCAAAACTCCTCGACGCAAGATCAACCCGAAGGAGCGGAGGACGCCCAGAACAGGTTCAATCCTTTGCCGACATACTTTAACAGCTCCTATCATATCAGGGGATTTGCATGCAACTATATGTAGTGGTTTGTACCTGAGCAATGATTAACTGTGTTGCTAGGAAACCGGCGACGGTGGAAGCTGAGCGTACTGGACGCAGTAGCCAGGCAGAGGCACTGAGTGGAGCCAGTGAGCAAAGCCACAATGGAACAAGGCCTAAACGGTACCTGTCGCTCACAATAGCCTCACACCACG
Source organism: Oreochromis aureus (assembly GCF_013358895.1). Classification (NCBI taxonomy): domain Eukaryota; kingdom Metazoa; phylum Chordata; class Actinopteri; order Cichliformes; family Cichlidae; genus Oreochromis; species Oreochromis aureus. The sequence continues at coordinate 19,855,135 of NC_052952.1, forward strand.
CTGCGCCTGAGATGATTTGTTTGTTTCAAGGAGTCATTCTGTTGTTGGTCTTCATTTCAGGACAGCTCCAGTTCCCAAATACCTGAAAATGCACTATGTCAAAGAGGAGATTGGCGATAGTAAAGGTAAGCAGGGGGAAAAAGTGCACAATGAATCGTCTGCCTCACACCCTCACTTCCTCCCATTGACTCCTCTTAACTCTCCTCAGCCTCTCCAGAGGCCATCTCCCTCCAGCAGGCGCTCCACGAGTCGGTGTTCTCCCCCGGCATCTCTGCCTCGCCCCCCCATCGGGTGGCTCTTTGCTGGGACAAACACTGCCAGCTGCTGCCTGAGGTCCTGGGGCTGACTGCCAAGAGAGTGGCCACTTGGAGCGCCGAGGAGGTTAGACATGCTTAGACACTCAGACTGTGTAAACACAAGAAAAGCAGGCACACAAACTCTGAATCCACTCATCCAACATGAAGGCGGCTAGTTGTTCAGGGAGACCGCAACTGTGCATGAATATTCAGTAAGGGCTTTTCTGGGTGTCGCGGTGTGTGCTGGAGCCTTCATTCTAGCAGTCAGGTGAACGAGTGAGGGTCAATAGAGGCATGTAAAGAATCACGATTAGTAGATAAACACGCATTGATCGACATCCTGCGTTTGTCTGAAGCTGTTTGCTGTATGTTTATTTTCTTTGTTCTTCAGGTGGCTGGTTTCGTCAAAGGGCTTCCAGGGTGTAAAGAACACGCTGCTACATTTAAAACAGAGGTAAGCACTTCAGGATGGTTTGTAAAAAGAAGTGAGAGTGAAAGTAAAAGCCACATGGCATGTACACTGAAACTTCTGAAGGATCGACGCCTCTGTGATCGAAGTGGTAGCAGACAGTCCGCTCACTTTTATTTTTAAAGTTGAGCCAACACTAACAGGCGGGCTCCGTCCCTTCACGTCTTTTGTTACCCTGTTGGCGGGCTAATTAGCCACTGTCATCAATATCAGTCAGCTGGCTCTGTAGAAAGTGTCTTATCGTGCGGTCAGAAAAATTCCCACCTCCCCAGTGTGGATGATGCTCTGTGAGCTGGAGGGAAACTCTAACCAGAACCTGCAGCAGATGGAGAACTGACCCATGTGCTGCTACACCAAGTTTACTGAGGCCTCAGAGCACAACAGGGACAGACTTTGCTTACTGCAGTTGGAGTTTTGTCTGCAGTACGATGGAGTCACTGAAGAAGTAGCTGATCATGGCTCTGATTATTGTCAAGATGTATTATTGATAATTCATCTAAGAAAGCACAGCTGAGTTTTTGTTGTTTTTTGGGGGGGGGGGCATGTAGGTACAGTACCATCACACATGCCATCACAGAATATAATTCAGCGGAAACACTCCAGAGTGTAGTCTGGAGAGTTCAGCAGATATTCCAGAACAGTTAGAACAATTTAAAATTAAAATGTGTTTTATGTAGGGGGATCCATGTCAGAGTGAAGTGGGAGGATTTACAAGAAGGTGCTGAGACCTGCTGTAACGTATGAGGGCGGCTCAGACAAAAAGACAGGAGGCCAAGCTGGAAATGTTAAGCTTTCACTGGGAGTGACCTGAACGTGCAAGATCAGAAATGAATACATCAGAGGGACAAATCAGGTGGAGCGGTTGGAGACAGAGTTAGAGCAGCAAGGCTGAGATGGTTTGGACATGTAGCAGAGGAGGGACAGTAGACATACTGGACAAAGGCTGTTGAATAAGGACTGCAAGGCAGGAGGAAAAGAGGAAGACCTCAGAAAGAGATCATGGATGTAGTGAAGGAGGACGTGCAGAGGCTTGGTGTGACAGGAGAGGGCGGTGGGAACAGGGTGAGGTGGAGGCAGATGATGTGCTGTGGCGACCGTTGAAACGAATAGTGTTTAATACATTTGCCTTGCATGGGAGGAGGAGGCGCAGTCCCAACCTCCTAACTGATTTATGTGCACTTGTGTAGCGTGTTGTGTTACTGGTGTCCTCTGCTCTCTGTTTCAATCTGTGTGTGTGTTTTCTCTCAGTGTGTAAACACATAAAGTGAAACAGGGAGCAGAGGAGATCACCAAAACAGAATTAGATAAACCTTATTTTGATGGTGGATTCAGCATCGGTTGGTTTACAGCGAATTACAGCCTTTGTTTTTTTTCTCTACATTATTTTTTTGGTCTTTTGTCTTTATTGGATAGTGAAGCAGTGAAGACAGACAGGAAAGTGGGGAGAGAGAGAGGGAAGACATGCAGCAAAGGGCCACGGGTCAGACTCGAACCCGAGCTGATGCCCTCTGGCTGTGTGGCATGTCGCTGCCTGTTCATCCACCCACTGTATTTTACATTACTAGAGTGGGATAATGGTCGTGGATGTTTTGGCTCTCGCCCACACAACCTTTCTGTAAGAAGTACACACTCATTTGTTTTGCTTTGAGATGCTGGTGCCCAGCACAGAAAACAGCTTTAAACAGAGCTTTAACTAATAACTGCTCATTGTTGATTATTGTTTAATGCTTTATCGTTAGACAAATCAATTTAGAACTTGCTTTGGATGTGAGGCAGATGCTGTTGAAGGTTATTCATTTGTTTTTTTCTGGATCAGTCCTTATATGTTATTTAACTGAGTAATTTATCAACTAAGGACTTCGGACAATACCTAACTGACCGAGGTTCAATCAGTTTAGCTTTCCCATTATTTCCTAGCATTGTTCAGAATATCAACCCTGCTGATATGAATGAGGTTATTCTCTAATCCAGCAGCTGCTTTGGGTGCCACTTTTGTTTATCAGCAGCTGGTCAGAAAGCTCTCGCTCATTTCCTGTGAAGGGAACAAGTGAGAGGTCCCTATTTTGCATTTGAGAACATGTGAAGAAAGCATGCATAAATAAATAAATAAACAAGGGAATACAAGTGGCAGCAATAAACAACTTCATCAGTTCAGTCTGTGTGTGTGTGTGTGTGTGTGTGGTCTGAAGTCTGGCGTAAAGCTGGCTTAAAAATAGCTGCACATTAAATCGTAGATGTTGTTCTTTTGCATCAGTCATGGTGTGCAGTCTTCTCGGACACCTTTTTGCTGACTGCATAATTTCATGCAGTCTCCAGCTTTTTCATCTTGCATATATTTTCATAACATTAAGGTTCTACTGAAAAATGAGAGAAAAAAAGCCTCAGTTTTAGTGCTTCCAAAACAATTCACATGTCCACTCTAATGTAAATCCCGGTGCTAGTTCAGATTTACGTTGCACGTTAACCAATGGCAAAGAAACCCTTAGTGATTTTTATAAAACAATAAAAATGTCAGCCACGTTTGTTCTGTAAAAATTAGCTTTTTTTTAAAGTTTAATTTTGTTTAGTTTAACTTTATTTAAATGACACAGCTACAGTAAGAAAGCAGGTTTAACAAACTCTAAGATGGGGAACTCTGAAAGGCTGATCAGAGGACTTAGTGAGACTGATTTAGGGGACTGTCAGTGGAAACAGTTTCCAGGTTCAGACTTTCAATTTTCAGACGTACCTTTCAAAATGTTGCTCGGCTGAATTTCGACGTTTAGACAAAAGCGACGCAGCACGGAAAAAAGCCAGCCCGTGAGGCAGACCGAGAATCCCGGCTGCACAAAAACAGTCAAACAGTGATGCAGTCGAGAACAACCAGACTTTCCAGTGTTCCTGGTGTTTATGCTAACTTCACTGTCTGTAGTATCGCTCAAAACTGTCTGAAAAATTAAGTTTACTAAACGGTTTCTGACAAGTAAACAGCAAATAAACAGACTCTTTCCCCAAATCCAGCAAACCTCGCCGCTATGAGAGGAAAACCTGGCTCACTGCAGACACTTAGTTAGGGGTGATGCTGGTGACTTTCTATGGCCTGCTTTGTTAACGCTGGCTATCAATCGTTTGGTGACCGTTTATCCAATAATGCAAAGAACAGACACAGTTTGACATTTTTAAGATAAAAATTACTAGAAAATGAACAAAGGTACTTCATGACCTGTAGTGAAACAATCGAAATCTTTGACAAAACTAATAACACACCTAAAAGTTGATCCTAAATTCTTATTTTGTCAAATCGTACTTTAAAAGTTAAGAAGTGTTGCTGTTGCTTTGACCCCTCCTGGTGCTTCTAGCATTAGAGGTGTTGTGCGTTCATACTGTTTGTGCGTCACCCAGCGTACAATAGAAAGTCTTTTAAAGTAACAAAGCCTTTCCTTGATTTTTTTCCTCTTCAGCAAATCGATGGCGAGGCCTTCCTGCTGCTCACACAAGCAGACATCGTCAAGATCCTGTCAATCAAGTTAGGACCCGCTCTGAAGATCTACAACTCCATCCTCATGTTGAAGAACGCCGATGAAGAGTAGAACACGACTCCAGTGGGACTTGCTCCTCGACGCTCGAGTAAAGACTTTGTTTTTTTTTTGATTTTTTGTTTTTTTGTTAATTGTCAGAACAAGTTTAACTTGTTGAGCTCTGTGACGGTGCAGCTACACAAGAGAAACAAGCGGAAGCCATCATCTCAAAAAAAATGTCCATCTCTCCTCCCTCCTCTCTCCATGATGGACGGCCCTGGTCAGCCTGAGGGAGAGTTTTCCATCGTACCCCGAGGAACCCTTAACTTATATCGTGTTTGTTTACTGACTCTTTAAAAAAAACAAAAAAGGAGGAGAAGAAGAAGCTACAAGCACCTTCAAGGTTTCTTAACATTGTACAGCCAACAAATTGGATTTTGCGTCACAGTTCTGTTGCATTGTTTTAAATCTGAGCTGTAATGAAACGTTTTTTGTGTTGCAACTTACTTGAGAACACACATTGTTTTGTTTTGTTTTTTTCTTTTGTTTGTTTGTTTGTTTTTTTTAAGCTGCAGAATACAATCGTGAGGCGGTGGGACATTTTTAAATGTGAAATCCAGTGGAGCAGAAGCACTATGTAGTTCATCTTTTCTCCTGTAGATGGAGAAAGAGGGCCACTCCACGGGCCCAAAGGGCGCGAGTGAATTTGGAGCTTAAGTTGAATGAGGAGGGATGGGATGGTTAAAAGTGTGTGTTTGTGTGCGAGTGTGTAAAAGTGTGTTTGAGAAGTGAGGATGCAATTTCCTACTATCCCGCTTGTGTTGGTTGGTCGTTGCAGGGGGGGGAGGGAGGAGTTTTGTGACAAGCAGGGCCAAGGGCTAACTGTTAAATTAAGGAAGCTTGGAGTTTTTTTTTTAAGGTGGAGCAAGCTCTGTTCTTCTACTTGTGTTTTTTTGGGAACGCCCCATGAATATGAATGTTAAACACAGCTTTCAGTTTTGTTGTTTCTGGTCACAGTGTTCTTGGTTCAGATTAACCTCTGGTCTTTTTACAGTGTAAATAGTATACAGCTAGCAGAGTTTACTCCTGTTTGGATATGCAAAGGCTTCTCTACAGGAGAGGACGCTGTGGCAGTAAACTTTAAAAAAACAAAAAAGAAAGAGCCTCGCTTCATAGTTTTGGAGAAAGAGGAAAGAAAACACCCACAACAAAGATGTTCAGTGTCCTTGTAAATCTGCGTGTACTTCAGCAAGTTGGAATGTGTACATCAGCAACTGTTTATATGCAAACAGCTTTTATTTATGTATTGTAATTTAAGGGGTTAATGGTACGCCATTCTGGCTCCGAGGTAGCTCTGGCTGTTTGGAAAGTCTGAATGGGTGAAAATAAATGAGATGCACACTGTCGGCTGTCCTCATTTGACTCTGGACATTTCACCCTCTCCCACACACTTGCACAGACGATCTAAAACTCAACTCTACGCTCACAGAGCTAGTACCAGGTTGGACCCCTTTTATTACTTCATGGCACAGATTCAACAAGGTGCTGGAAACATCCCTTAGAGATTTTGGTCCATATTGACATGACAGCATCACACAGTTGCTGCAGATTGGTCAGCTGTGAATCCCCTGTTCCAACCACATTCCAGAGGTGCTCTTTGTGAATTCATTGTTATGTTCAAGAAACATTTATTAGTTGGGCCTTGGGATATGGTGTGTTGTACTGCTAGACGAAAGTTACGATGTGGTCATAACAGGCCAGGTCAGCAACAACACTGAGGTAGACTGTGCCATTGAAATGATGCTCAGTTGGTACCAAGAGGCTCAAAGTGTGCCACAAAAATGCCAGCCTCACAATGGGACCAATAGCAGGCTGAAGCATTGCTACAAGGCAGGCTGGATCCATGCTTTCATGTTGTTTACACCAAATTCTGACCTCAGCATCAGGCTGTTGCAGCAGAAATCAAGACTCATCAGACCATTTATCCCGTGTGAACTATGTAGCTTAAGTTTTTTGTTCTTAGCCGACAATGTCAAATGTCAGTGGCATCGTAATTATTCAGTAAATTTGCTCCAGACTTTTCAAATCTGTGATGGAAATTTAATGCAGAGTCAGTAAGAACTGGAACATCCTGTTTAAATTATTGTTTTTTTTAATCTAAGAGATAAATTTGATCACATTTGGCAGAGCCATCCGTAACATCACGCTGCAGTCAGGTCTCAGTGGCCCACAAACCTAGAACTCAGTTGAGAGCAGGGGCACCTGGTGTGAGCTTTCACCCGGAGAACTGCTGCTCACTGGATATTTTCTCCTTTCTCAGATCATTCTCTGTAAACTCTACAGATGGTTGTGTGGAAAAATCCCAGCAGATCAGCAGTTCGGGAAATAAATAAAGCAGCCCGTCTGACGTCAACAACCATGCCACTTCCAGAGTTGCTTAAATTGTATTTCTTCCACAGTCTTGATCGTGTCTACATGCCTAAATGCAGTGAGTTGCTGCCAATGTGATTGCCTGATCCTATATTTGCATTAAAAGAGCAGCTGAACAGCTGTACCTAAGAAATCACTTGCAGACTATATAGGTGTGCATTTTTTTTAATTTAGTTGATGTTCACTGGATATGTGTTTTTAGGCTGCGGTAAACATTGTTTGCATGCTATGTTTTGTGCCATGCAGTCATTGACTTACATTTATTTCTGTATGTTACATTATTTAGGCTGCAGATGGGAAAAATGCTAAATTCATGATATGCAAGCCTCCAGTTTGTATTAATGTCAAAGTGGCATCGTAATTATTCAGTAAATTCGCTCCAGACTTTTCAAATCTGTGATGGAAAATTAACGCAGAGAGTAAGAACTGGAACATCAAAGCATCTGTTTCCTGTTTAAGGTACTTTTTTTTAAAATCAGAGAAAAACATTTGGTCAAGAGGCAGAGCCACCCGTAACATCATGCTGGAGGCAGGTCACAGTCAGGTCACAGTGGCCCCCAAACCTAGAACTCACTTCCTGTGTCTTGCCCACATATGGCCCACATGCAGACTTACCCACAAACCAGATTGCTGACTGAAACACATGTGGCACATATGCAGCAGGCTGAAAGTCACACAAAACCACTGCTGCGCATGGCCTGAATCTTACACTCGTAACCCAGAAGCTTTCAGGTATCTTTAATACTTCTATTCCTGTTTTCATCTGAACTGTAAAGAACCGCAAATGAGCTCTGAGTGGATGAAACAAAATGTGTTTGTGATGATGTAAAAGCTACATCTGTTGGCCCGGTGTGACTCATTCTATCTTCACCACAAACGGAGCCATCGCTTACAAAATGGACCTGAAATCCCCCATATTTATATCCTGAGTAGATTTTCACAAGTTTAAAAATGTTGTATTAACCATGAACTTCACTCCATCGGGCTGCTGGACTGTGATAGTGTTTAGATACCGTTTTTGTTTGGCCTTATCCACAACGCAAGTTACCACTAACAAGATGGACTAGCTAGGAAATCTGGGCTTAAATGCTTAAAGGTGCTAAACTAGAGTTTGGACATTAATTATTTTGTTGGTTTGTTTGTTTTTTTCCGAATAAGCTTGTGTTTAATTAAGTAAGGGGCACTTAATCGGAGCAGGGTGCATAAAGTTAGGTCTGTAATTTTTTGGACAATTACACAGTTTTGTTAGTTTTAGTGGATTTTAATTGAAACAGTCAAAATGTGACTGAAGTGCAATGTTTCAGGTTTAAATAAGTTGCTTTAATAAAACTCATTTTAGGATTTACAGCCATTTTATACACATTCCCCCAATTTTCAGAGGCTTGAAAGTAATTTGGCAAACTAACATAATTTTAAATCTGAGGACTGTTTGTAATACTTCGGGGAAAATTTTTGAAGTCTCGGGCGGGCCTTTACTGCAGACACCTTCTTGTTTGTGGGTCTGTCTGAATTCAGTTTTGTATTTAATGAAATGAAAAGCAGCTCTGTTGGACAGAAATCAGGTGACTGACTTGGCCACTGAATAATGTCCCATGTCTTTGCCTTGGAGACTCTTGGGTTTCTTTTGCAGTTTGCTTTGAGTCATGTTCCATTTGCACTATGAGGCGTGTCTGATCAGTTTTGCAGCATTTGGCTGAATCTGAGCAGAGAGTACTCTTCAAAATTCATCCTGCTGCTTATATCAGCAGTCACATCCTCAGTAAACACTGGTGACTCACTTCCACTGGCAGACATACATATGCACGTACCATAACACTACCTCCACCGTGTTTGACAGATGATGTGGTCCGCTTCAGATCATGAGCTGTTTCTCTCCTGCATTTCCATTCATGAAGCTGTCTCTTGATCCTGGACCATGACAATGGTCCTCGAGTGTGTTCCTGACTCGGTTAGATGTTGTGAAGTTGCTTTTGTTAACTATGGAAATATATCAGTCATCATGCCCTTTAGTTGTCTTCTGTTTTTCAGGCCTTTCTTCTTTTCAAGGATGTTCCAGGTTGTTGTTTTGGCCTCTCCTAAAATGTTTTGCTGTCTCTCTAATAAGGTTATATATGTAAGCTTGATGGCCTCGCTCACTTGCACTGACATCCATTTTAGCCTCAAATTTAAAATTATAATGAAAAGCTGTAAAATACAAATGTAACACTTTGAATCAACTTCAGATGTTAAGCTTGCTAAATTTGTCATGAAACAACAGAGGGACAGGCCTTGCCTGGACATTAAACTGCTTAAAAGTCAATTGTACAATTACATACGATGCTCTGAAAACAGGAGACTGTGTATAAATCCTGTAAATTCTAAACAGGTTATGCTACATTAAAAAAACAAAAACAAACAAACAAAAAACCCTGCTTGAATTAAAGCAGAACGTCTGCGCTTCAGTCACATGTTTGATGTAAAATATAGAGTAGTGGTGTGCAGAAGGAAAACTACAAAAAACGTGTCATTGTCCTAAAAATGATGGGCCCAGCTGTATATAGACAGACACATTTTTCCAGGGGCTACTTAACAAGAAAATCCCACCTAGAACAAAAATATCTATTTAAAAAAAAATGTCTCTCTCTTTCCATCTATATATATGTGCTCGTTTTATTATGGGAGGGTACGTTTCTGCAATTTCTGTATTTTATGCACTTACATATTCCGCTTTGAAAAACTTCTTGATGGGTGGTGATGATCGCAGAGAATAAATAACCGGGTTTACCGTGGGACTGGCCTGGACCAGCCAGAGATTCCCACGACCCCTCCTCTTCACACACACACACGCACACACACATATCGGAACACAGGCTGCACAGACGCACAAGCAGCGCAGAGACGGAGAGGCAGAGCAGCTTTGCACCACTTTTATCAAGACCCTTATTTTACTATAAAAGCCTCGTTTCAGGCTCCGTTTCCGCGCGGCACGCGCAGTCAATCCATGGATGAAAAAGGTCTTCATGTGAGGAGGAATTGGGTTAAAGTGCGGAATCCTCCAGATCAAAGTGGAGGAGTGGGAGGAATAAGTCAGCGCTATTTATTTTGATAATGCCGAGGAGCCAGTTTCTGCTTCGGATTTACGTCCAAAACAAGGCAAGTACCCACTCCGACTGCACACACACTGCGTTAAAACAGCAGGAAGTGGATTGGTGTAGTGAGCAACAGTGCTGTCGAGCAAAATGACTCAAAATATTCTGTTTAACACGGATGCGTAAAAGCAAACTTGATCATCTGCGTTCGGATCCCCCGGTTAGGTCCACTTGCCTCGGGCAGAGTCGGGGGGAGGAATAAATTATGAGTTCAGTTGGAGCAGTTAGCGCAGGGATGTAACTCCAGTTTGTTTTTTAGCCGCAGTGAGATCGTGAAGTGAAATCATAAGGTCTTGAACGGGGTCAGTCATTGATGGTGGTGGTTCATGAGCTCCTCAGAGACACCAGCGGAGCTGCGGAAGGCTTGGCATCTCATTAACTGAGCCACATGTCTTATTAAAGCAGCTATTTCCTGTTGTGTGCGGTGCAGGCTAAACTGTCTTCTCCCCAACACCTCCAGCGCTCTCCCGCTGATGCTGCAGCCAGCGCTTTCATGTTTCATTCCTTTATTTTCTGATGCCTCTCTCCTCTCCTCTCAGTCTGAATCCAGACGATGACAGCTGACACTCCAGTCTGCAGCCCTGCCTCTTCCCACTCTTCCCACTCCTCACCTGCCTGCCCCCCGGAGTGCCACAGACACCTGAGGAAAAGCAAAGCCCTCCAAACCAAACTGCCCCTGGCTTCTGCCCCAGGTTGGTGGCTCCTGCTGGGTGTAATGGTGGTGCTGGTGGGGATGAGTGTAGCAGTGGCGGGCTACGTCTCTGCAGAACCGAAGCCCGTGGGGCGGCGCGGCACCACCCCCGTGGACAGGATGAAACTGGCTGGCCCCGTGGTCATGGGAGTTGGCCTCTTCATCTTCATCTGCGCCGCCACGCTGCTGTACGAGAACCGGGACCGTGAAGTCCGCAGGCGAGAGAAACCCGACGACCTGGAGGATCTGAAGGGAGGAAGCTTTTGTGAGGATTCCCAGGAGCAGCCCAGCTTCGGGTGCCAAGAGCAGTGGGAGTGTAAAGAAGGAGAAGAGGGGACCTGGGCCGCTCCAGCCCACATACTCCCCCTCTCAGACCCTCCTCTTCCTCATTTGAACAGACACAGCATTAGCAGCAGAGCCTCAGAGCCACCTCCTCCGGATGCACAAGGTAAAGATAAAGAGGATGAAGACAGAAATGAGGAGGAGAAGGAGGGAAGGTCAACCCTGCTGGCCCGAGTTCTGCACCACCAGGAGCCAACTCCTCACCCTCCCTCCCCCTGCCTGTCCATCTCTCACTCCCCCGTCTTCTCAGACTCCTGCAACTCTAGTGAAATCAACTTCAACGTACGGACAGACCCTTCTGTGCCACCTCAACTCTGAACCCCATGCTGCCCCCCCTCTTCCACTGTCTCATGAAATATGCATGATGAGACAGACTTAAAGGTTTCACGTGCAGATACACAAGACTATGCACTCCTCAATAAACAGATGAAATGTTTTTGGGGTATGTTATAGTGCCTCCGAATGGCGCTGTTGCTCTGAGTCACTGTCTGTGAAGGGTGTTTTTGTCCTACATCGCTCTCTGACTCACCCACATTTGAAAGATTGGAGCTGTGCTGTTTGATGTCAACTCACCATCTTGTTGTCTTTGAACTCAACCGTGCCCAAAAATCCCTAAAGCCACCACTGGATTGACCATATTAGGACGTGAGGAGGTTTGCTGAAAAGTTATTTGGGTGCCATACTGGGAGATGGACTCCGTCTTCTCTCCCCTCTCCCTCCTTCTGCTTCTCTGCAGAGGTCTACATTTGCTTGCTGGAGAGGTTCAGTAAAAGAGGATGAGCCAGATTAGGTCTCAAATAAGTCTTTATCTTATCTCATACATAAGTGTAATCTGCTCTTTATCTGAGGAAATTGTGTCTTGGTACAAACAAGAGAAGCACATAAGGCCACACTCCTCTCACTCGACACCTACAGCCACTCTATAAATACCAGCTGGTGCTCTGCACACATGCAGGATCTTTCTTTTTTTTTTTTTACTGTAATTCAACATTTCTTTTTAAATTCCTACTGTCAGCTGCTCAGTTTTTTCCTTTTTCTCAGCCGCGGCGAGGCGAGATCTTAAAGACTTTCAATCACAGGCTCTATGGAAAGAAAAAGAGCAACAACTTGACACAAAAAAGACACAAAAAAAATCTGGTGAGGCCGTTATGAGTTATTCCTGACGTGGCTTAAGTGAGAAAAACAAGTCCTGCGAGTGGAGTAATTGAAGCCTCCCTCTCCCACCCATCACGACCTTTCATCTCCTCTCTTGTCATCATCCGATTCCCACGCTTTATTCAAATACTCCATCCTCCGTCTCCATCCTTGGCTCCCGCAAAAGCCGAGAAGTGGCGAAAAAAATAGGGCAAAACAATGCAGAGGGAAATGTTAGCAGCTACAATTAAGCCAAAGTGAGAATGTTTGAACAGGGAAAGAGGAGGAGGAGGAAGAGGAGGGGGTTTCATTTTAATTATCGCCAGCATTTTCTCCTCCAGTCTTTAATTACACTGGGGATCAGTGTGAAGGGTTTTATAGGTGCTGTAGGACTGCTGAGTATTTCCTTGTTTTGGCCCATGATGGGATCCAGGCGACGACCGAAGTCTGAGCAGTGTACAGTAATTTGCAGCCACACATTTCACTCACTTAAAACCAGCACCCATCTGTGTGTCACACACACAGACAGACTCACTGGAGGGCTTTTGTGTAGGTACAGTATGCTGGATGTATATTTCAGCTGCAGAGATGAGCCGGTGGTGGTGGTGGTCGGGGGGTGGGGGGAGGGACGTGTCTGAATCTTGCAACATGCTGCAAGCAGCCTCCTTCGCACTCATGCCTCTCAGAAAAGCAGCTCTGTGTTCGCTCTCTTCTCACATGTCGGCTGCGCGAGTGCTTTGCGGCGCGTGAGATGATCCGATGTGTTTACATTTGGAGGGAAAGACGATGCACTGTAGAGCTGTAACTTCCAACTTTTATTACCATTTTATCTGCACATTGTCATGTTGCACTCGACTGCCAGTTTGTTGTTGGTTTTTTTTTGGTTTTTGGTTTTCAATTTTAAGTAAACCAAGCACACAACAGTGTTGCAATAAATCCTTCCCCCTGCAAATGTTTTTATTCAGAGCTTTTTATTCGACCGCATTGTGATTTTGGGAGCCTGCAGTTTGTGGTGCAATGGAGTTTGTATTGTGTTACACTACACATCAGGTGCTACTTCTGCTTGTCCATCTGAATCAGAGAGAGGAGGCTAAATAACAGCAGTGTGTGTGCATAATCCAATAAAGCACCACAAATTACATCTTCCATACGAGTCATAAAGTTGTCAGATGCCTTCAGGATATTACATTTACTATCACATGATCCAAAGTAAGGCAACAAACTTTTATAATTCAGCATCTGGAGCCTTTCTTTTTAAAAAAGAAAGTTTGATGCTAAGAATTGTTGCAGTGAGTCATGTAACTGAGTTAATTACACAAATAAGTCTGTTCAGATAAATGTTGCATATACAGAGGGATTGATTCACAGGACAGGGGGAATCCCTTCAGCAGATTTATGTGTATACAAACACTGCAGCACCACACAATTTAATAAATCTTCTCATGTGTATTTCTATGTGTCGCTGTGTGTGTGTGTGTGGGGCACGTGTTACATAAGTCAGCTGCACAGATCTTAATGCTGCATTGAGAATATAGCTGAATCGAATGCACTCCTCTGAGAGGCCAGCGTGTGTGTGTGTGTGTGTGTGCATTGATACATATCTGAGCAGACGGACGGGTGGCTATAAGCTGCTTAACCCTGCGCTGACTCAGGTTCATGCAATTTCTCTGCTCCTTAACACGCGAGAGAAGCTCTGATCACCGTTTCTCTGTTGGTGAAATGATTTCCGTTACTGAGGAACTTCAAAAGTAACAAAACGTCAAAACAGAAAGGCGGGCTCAGCTCAGCTCAGAAATCTTTGTTATAAATCAGGAACACGTTTTTTACCCATGTGGAGGAATCTTAACCTTTGAAGTAATTTGCTCATTAGAAACAAAGGCACGTGTCACCTCCTTGGTTATATTTGTGACACTGATGCTGTATTTTCTCTTGAAAAACTGCTAAAAAACAAAATGCAATTTTCTGACATTTTAGGAGATGTAAACTCCTTCTCTACTGCAGGTTTCAGTGCACATCTCTGCAGTTATTCCCAGAAACGTCACTTGTTTGATCGTCAGCACCCTTCTAGCAGCTGTGATTGGTGTCGCACAGGTGACAGGTGCTTTCCTTACTAATCCAATTCCCTCCACCCTCCGGCCACCTCAGCAGTCCTCATGGTGGAGTCAGTGGAGGAAGCATCCCACTCAAAATGAAAGGCGTCATATTGTGTGTTTTTGCCATCATGATTCTCACACCTGCTCAAGGTAAGCTGACAGAGTACCCGAGTCTATAGCAGGTGTTATTTTTAGTGCTCTAATGCTTTTTAAGGACATTTTCTTTATATTTCACTTAAGAGTCCAACAGCTGACCCTAAAAAGTATTTGTGTTTTTGACTGATAGCTTGTCAGATTCTCACTGGCTTTAATGACTGCATTAATTTATACCATATCAATAATGTTGAGATCACCTAATAAGCTGTCCTGTGATACATTTGGTCTGTAACTAAAAAGTATTTTCATTGCTGATTAATCTGCACATTATTTTATTACTAAATAAACTAGCCTGATAAAGCATCACACAAACTGCCCCAGATTCCCATAGTGTAAGACGACTGCTTCAAACTGGTGGAAAACTGAACTGTATTCAGTCTGCTGCAGTGTAAGGCAAGATAGAAATACAAATGTTTGTGACTTCATAAAATAGTCACAGCTCTACAATAAATCCTCCCATCATGAAGACTTTAGTGATCAACCTTTGTTAAAACTGTTTTAGAGAGGTCGAGACCTAAAGAGACCCACTGCACAATGTAGCAGCATGAGAGTTTGGTTAAAATCCTCCAAAATTACCTTCAAGTGAAACCATGACCTCAAAAAAAAGTCTATTATAATGTGCACTAAGGAAAAACTTATTATAGGGCTGTGTTGCACTGTATTAGACAGGCTTTACCCCTTAAACTGTTAAATAAGAGTGGACTTTGGACCTTAGGTTATAAAAAGTAAGCCTGGCCCTTCCTCATAATGACCCCCCACCTCGGTACTCTTTTGTTTTGCTCATTCACCCGAGCTGGCACCGGGTTAACAAGATGACAGGGGATAAGGATTGTCTCACCAAAATGCATCCGATTACTCTGAGGAAGAGATTAGTCCCTTTTGCCGACAGCAGCCAATCGCAGCACTAAAGTCAGCCATTTGGCAACCAAAGCTCCCTATATCATGATATGCTGTTGTCTCCTCAAAGGTGATCTTTAGAATAAAACAGGACCCTGATGATAAGCTTATTAACAATCTCCAGTTTTGTTTTAAGACACTAAGAAAATCTTGTAAAACTAGTGGCATGATTCTGAGGGCTCCAAGAGTACATCACAGTAGGAATAACTGAGGTATTGTCCCCTGCCTGCATTATGTTCCCCTGCTGAAGTTTTCCATTAATCCCAGTATCTGTGCGGTTAATACAAACATGATGCTGGCCTATGACTTGGAGCACTCCCTGAATAACGCACTCAAGAAACAAATTCCAGACTGCTGCAGAATAAACAAAGCATTTCTGAGATGCTCAAGTGCTCAGCAGTTTGCTGGCCATGAGTTTGGCTTGATGTCCTGTAACAGTCCTGCAGTATTTCACACATCCAGCAACCCTGAATATTAATGTGCCAAAAAGGCTATTACATAAAAACTGAGAAACCCAAAGTATTTTATTGACTTTAGCCTGTTTATAACTTCATTTTTTCTGTTCTTAGTTGTATTTGAGTCTTTCTCTTGACTGTTACCTGATTATGTTCAGTGTCCTGGTTACCAGCAATGGTGCTTATCTGCTTATACAAATTTAAATAAAGGATAATAAATCTGCATTTCCTGTATCAGCCACATTCATAGACCTTTGGTTGGTTGGCATGTAATTAAGGTCTTTGCATTTTCCTCTTATTTTTGGCTGTTTTAAAATGTGTTTCAACTCAAAAAAATTGATCCCAAATTTGAAAAAAAGTACATATTTTTATCATTAAGCCCTGATGATTTTTCGATGGTGGGAGGCCAAAATATTTGGCATGCAGAAAAAACCCTCGTCATCTTCGTCAATTGTGTCCATAATGGACACATTTCCCTGTTTAGTTGTTCAGATGAATCTCCTTTAGCAGCATGTTCAGTAAAAATCATTGTGCATTCAGTGTTATTCTTTGGGCTCAGGTGAGGAAAAGGAGCAGGTAGAGCAGCTAATGGACTCAGTGGCATTCGAAGCAGAGGAGCAGCATCTGGAGTGCTTCCGCTGTGATTTAGGCTTCTGGGATGCCTGCTACACGACCGAAACCAAATGCAATCTTGGGGAGCGCTGCTACACAGGCCGGGGGAGGGCAGGTGTGTGTTTACCAAATAATATATGACAAATACGAGAAAAGATGTGAAGGTTATTGGTTATAAAATACACACTGGTCATGACTGTATGCTACTGCCCTGTGTCCCCAGCTGATGCTTTGGATATAAAGATGCTGGGGTGTACCCAGGCAGAGGAGTGCGAGGTGGAGACGACCTTTGAGATCTTTCCAAACAACACCATCTTTGCGATGACCAAACACTGTTGCGACACGCCCTTCTGCAACTCAGCGAGCAAACTTTCCATCTGCGCACTGATGTATATCACAGTGGCTCTAACTACCTGGTTTACTGAAGAATCAGCATCATCATAATAAAGTAGAACTTGTTTATTATTTATTACAGACTGTGTGAAGTGATGCTGAAAGGATTTCAACCATATGGTGAAGAAAAACCGCCACATTTACAGAACTTTTTTATGAATGACTAAGAAGACGTTGGATGGTTATAGCATAAAAGATCATTTATTATATATTACAGAAACCCTTTTTGGCGTTACAGTTCATATTTTTTAAGTGTGAATATGGTACTTAAACATAAAAAACTGTGCTGCTTTTTTGTTTTGTTTTGTTTTTTTTTTGCAGTGTTTCTTGCAATAAAGGTTGTGTCACTATGTATTTTGCCCCGGCGTTCTTCCAACACCAACCCAAAACATTTACGAATGAATGAACGGACTGACAGAAGCTGTTTGCAGCAAAGCCTGAAGCATTCAGCTGCGGTTCAATAGATCTCCAGCAGAGGGCAGGAGCTCTTCCTTCAAGAACCTCTGCACATCCAAATCTTTGTCCTCCAGGTTCAAGCTAAGGAACTTCTCCACAACAAACTGGCACCTGTTGCCCACAAACAGAAACATTTCACACACTGCTTTTAACTGTGTGTAACTTTGTGTTGCTTAAGTTTAGCAAACCTCTTTGTCTCTTCTTCCAAGGATGCTTTTTCAGTGCGTTTAATGGGCCTTCCTGCCCTGTACAGCTCAGACACCTTAACAAACACAAAAATCAGTCAGTCTGTCAGCCTATTTCTGTATGTGTGCGTGTGTGTGTGTGTGTGTTTACCTCCACTGCTCTCTGTACAAGGGAAGTTGGCAGGCCCGCCAGTGTAGCAATGTTGGCAGCATAGCTGGACTGGCAGATCCCTTCCTTTAGTTGGTACAAAAACACCAACTCATCTCCGTCCACTGCTGTCTCTAGGGTCTAACACACACAAACACACATACCAGACGCACACATACACCCAAATTATTAGTCATACTTGTGAAATGGGGTAAAACAAATCTTATTACCTAATTGGTCATTTGGATGTTTCCGTTGTAAACATTTTTCTGTAGCAATTTAGTTTACCATTTTTAAACTTTACAGAAGTTTTTTTTAAATCACTCTCAAAGTTTCTCAGTACCAGAAGAGACAGCAGGGCCGAGGATGGTAACAAACTCAGCTGCACCACACTGTGGAAGTTAGTAGCCACCAGAACGTGAGGAACATCCCCCAGGGCCTTCCCCAGCCAGTAAGAGATCGATGCAGCCAGCAAGGACAGTCCGTCCACCTGCACAGCGACAACTACGATTTAATAATATTTTTAGTGATAGTGGGATGCTGTCAGGAAAAAAACGGGACCTCAGTTTTAAATTTGTGGATGAAAATAGTCCACCCACCAGATGCCCTCCTTGCTCTTTGTTCAAGGTGTTAGTAAAAAATGTCAGTTTACCTAATGCTAATGTTTTTTACTGCTTTTAATCATCCAACCATATTAAATATCGTACAGGTACACCTGTTCATCTACTTGTTAATGCAAATATGTAATCAGCCAATCACATGTAGACATGGTCAAGAAGACCTGCTGAAATTCAAACTGAGTATCAGAATGAGGAAGACAGGTGATTAGTCTGAAATGGTCTGAAAATGAAAAATTAACATATAGCTGTCCTGTATGTTAACATTAAACTGAGGCTACAATTCACACAGGCTCACCGAAGTTGGACAACTGAAAATTTGAAAATTCTCTGGTGTGATGAGTCTCGGTTTCTCCTGCAGCATTCGGAAAGTAAGGTCAGAAGCATAAATAACATAAAAGCATGAATCCATTCTGCCTTGTATCAGTGGTTCAGGCTGCTGCTGGAGGTGTAATTGTATGGGGGATTATTTACTGGCACGCTTTGAGCTCCTTGATACCAACTGACATTAAAATGCCACAGTCTACTTGAATATACTAACAATGTTCAAGAGAGCCAGAGATTAATAATAACAACTAATAATTAAATGCAGATAGAGAGTGAAAAACCATGACTCGAATGTATTTCTCTATGATTCCAGTGCACCCATAGGAAATTCATATCATGGATGTGCAACTGAAAGATGTGCAGGAATGTATTTATTGGTGCACACAGGAATGTTTATATCCATGTTTGGATACCTGAAACAATTACAAAGCAGTAAAGTAACCGCAGTAGCAGATAAGATCAGCAGATGTAGATCTGTTCACTGGAAATTCTGTCTTTTTCCAACCATGTGCAGCAAAAAGACAAAAGTACACTGGGAAAGTCAGGCATCACCCAGTCTTTGCATGCATGTTATCAGGAGGGAGACTTCAGTTTCTTTTTTCTGATTTTTTGAAAAGTTTTTGGCCAAACCAGAGAAAGAACCACGGTTACAAAACTGACAAATCCAGCAGTTTCATAGTGACATTAGCTATATTCAAGATAATATTCAATATTTCCTCTTTTTAAATTCACATTTCTGTGTGTGTAGCTGTCCAGTGCCCCTCTTTGGTGTTTATTAGTTAGTGTGCAGCAAAGTTAGAGCAGTGAAAGTGAACAGAGAGAGAAAAGCTTAACGATCCACTGAAGCTCATTACAAAGCTCTGAGGGGACTGAGGGGAGCTGCAGATTTAGTCCATTATAGTGACTAATACTTCAAATTATCAAATTGTTTTCACATTGTAATAATAAAATTTTTTATTATACACACATGTTAACTGGATTAAGATGGAAGTTATCCTACACTGATATTTTGCTCGTTCTTTCTGTTGGTTTCTGCCTCTCACACCTGTTTACTCTCTAGAACAGAAACAGAACTGGAGTTTCTCATCCCTCCTCAGTACAACATGGTACACAGAGATGGATTAAAATGCTTTGTGTGTATAAGTATGTGTGTATGTATGCACATACAAAGTTTCAAAACTGCCCGTAGAAGGTGCAAAATAACACTTCTAAGTCTGTAGGTCCACACAGCTGCTGCTATTTTCTTGCTAATAGGTGACACATGTTTGGCTGAACCCAGAGTCTGTTTGTGCTGCAGCTCTAAACTTGTGACTGGTTTCAGGTGTGTAACATTAATGACATAGTGTTTCCCCTTTTACGCTTGTGCATATGTGTTCAATTCACGAAGTGCTGGGACAGTCTGTTCTTACTGTGTTAGTTCCTTTTCCGAATTCATCGATGAGGACTAGCGAGTTGCCAGTACTGCTGTTAAGAGCCTGTGCCATCTAGAGAAAAGAGATGCAAACTGTTAGACTAAACTTTGCGTTTTATTGGTTGTGTGTGTGTGTCTCATTGCTGTAGGCAGTGGTTGCTTAAAAAAATTGACAGGTGGAGAGTGGGAGTGGAGCATGAGGAGAGCAGTGATGAAAGTTCATATATTTCATTTGTACACCTACACACACACACACACACAGTGGGAGCTGCTTGTGATCATGAAATTTCTGTGTTTTTGTGTGTGCGTGAGATACCTGGTTGAGGTCTATCATGAAGGTGCTAAGGCCCACAGACACGGACTCTCTGCTCTGCATGCACGTAAAGATCCCGTCCACTAGACCAATCTCTGCCTCCTTTGCAGGCACGTCTGAGCCAATCAGAGCCATGAACACAATCAGACCCACCTGCCAAAATCAAAATAGAAAGCAGGTTAAGTTAAGTGTTAAGTTTCAAAAACTGAGGTGTCTCTTTGTTATTATGGAAATCTAAATATTTTTCTGATGAGGTTGTAAATTTCGGAGCAATGCCTGATTAAATAACTAATAAAGTAAAAATAGTGTGGAACGGAAATAGATAAATGTTGTGGATCTTTTCTAAAGTGCAAATGCAGCTGCTGAGACAAAAAGGCAAATTATGTGCAATAATGCTGATTATTTTTTTGTCTTTTGAATGTCATCTTTTTTGGCTATTTGGCTCATAGAAGCTCGTCACTTGGGATCACACAAGAAGAACAAAATAAAATTCAGGTTAGTTTAATTCATTTTTATTTATATAGTTCCAAATCACAACAACATTTGCCTCAAGGGGCTTTTTATTGTAAGGTAAAAGAGAAAAAACCCCAGCAGTCAGATGATCCCCGTGAGCAAGCACTTGGTGACAGTGGAAAGGAAAAACTCCCTTTTAACAGGAAGAAATATCTGGCAGCACCAGGGTCAGGGAGGGGAAGCTATCATTTGCAACTAGTTGTGGGTAAGGGGAGGGAGACATGCGCAAACAGCCCTAAAACCACCAAAAAATAGGCGCCTGAGATGTTTGACCTCTCATCCAAAAAGCTCCTTCAGCTGTTGGCAAGTCCCAAGTTTTCAAGACCTTGTGGTGTTGTCACCTTTGAGTTCATCCTGAGAGTCTCTGACTCACCTTCTGACCACAACAACTCACATAATGACAGGGTGGTTCCACGATCAGGATGACTTCCAAAGTCAGGCGGTTAAGACTACCATGACTTGGATGAGAATGTACACAGAAACATCAGCCGGTAAAGAGATAGCTGACTTAGGCAAGAACACAGTGGTGTACAGACACGTTAAAAGTGTTGGTGATGCAGCAGCTGACACAAAAAATGAGTAAGTTGATTATTCTGTATGTTTTTGAAATGATTAGTATTAGTATTAGATTTCTTTGTACTTGTCATAAACAGACAGCCCTACCTGTTTGAGGTAGATGCTCTTTCCGGATGAGTTGGGTCCGGTGATTATTTTGACTCTGCCCTCAGACTCAGAGCTGTGGAAGGAGTTGGCCACAAACACAGGAGAGCACAGCTCCAACAGTGGGTGCCTGGACAAAAACAACCCCCCCCAAAACAAACAAACAAAAAAACAGTAAATACAAAAAAGTACACCCTTGTACTGCAGTAACAATTTTTCCTCTTGTGTGTCAGCGCTTGCCTGCCCTGTGTGATCGTTATCTTCCTGTTGCTGGCTAGCTTGGGCGAGGTGTAATTGTACTCCTGGGAGGCGCTGCTCATCGCCATCAGACAGTCTAGCTCAGCAGCGAGATCAAGAACCTATAGAATGTAAAGATTAAACGCCTTTAATATCCTGAACAGAAGAGCTGTTAGAATCCAACAGACCTTCCTTCCTACCTACAGTCTTCTCTGTCGATATAGTCAACAAAGATATAGTCAACAAAGAAGCAGACTGTGTTACCCCTCTTTATTGAACTCAGTATTTCTTTTAAATTATTTCTTTTAAATCTTTTAAGTTGCAATATTATTAAAAGTTTTTAGGGTTACATTTTGACCACAAATACATTTTTTCTCTATGTTCGTTGTTCCCTCAAAAATAATATTGTTTAGAATAGCTGCAGTCACATAGTGCAGCACTCATACATCAATAGACAAGTATCACAGCAGTTAAAAAATAACTTGTAATGGGATCAGAGTCTGTTTCATAATCAAAGTAAACAACTCAATCCAACCAGAGGAAGCACACAGTTAATCACAACAAAACCCACCTACACACATCAAAAGCATCACTTTGATGCCAGCAATCTTTTAAACAGAGTGGGAGTCATGTGTTAAACCCTGGAATCTGCATACACACAGTGATGAACACGAACCTTAAAGAGGGAATCGCTCCTTTCAAGGACTGCGCTCTGCAAATGTGCCATGACTGCCATCTCCATGTCTGACAAACAGGAGGTTTGTGATCAAGGTAGTATCTTGAGAATTGCACAGTTTTTCCCTCATAAAAATGTCAGAAACACGCCTGTGATGTGACTGTTTTGTGGGTGAAAGTAAAAGACCTCTAATGTCGCAGTGCAAGTCTCCGAGGAACTCGTTGAGCTCCCTGGTTCTCTGGCTCCGGTAGTGGAGCCGGTCGTCTGAAAGAAACTAGCCCACACACAGACATATAGAAAAAAACATATATTGTATATATGGAATAAACACCACAAAAGTGTGTAAACAATGTAATCGTTAGATACAATCATGAACATACCAAAAAATCAAGTCCCTCCATCTCAAAATCCTTTTTCTCTACCATATTAGGCAGTCGAGGCACAGACAGCAAGAATCCAATCTGTACAGAGAGTTTCACACATAAAAGGTACTAAGATATATACGGATGGTCCAGAGTAACAATCTCTTCAATATCTGATCATCAATAAATCAAAGAAATACTGCAGTATACAGTGCTGTGAAAGAGCATCTGCCCCTTTCTTGATTTCTTAGGGGTTTTTTCCCCATATTTTTCACAGTTACATGTTTCAGATCATCAGACAAATTTTAATATTAGACAAAGTTAATGTCAATAAATACAAAATTAGACCTGCTGACTAAAGAAATTACTAAAATAGAATGTGTTTGACAAAGTGAAGTAGGCTAAAAGATCTCATAAAGCAACACACCACACCAAAATCTAAAGAATACATTTGTCAGAAAACATCTTGATAATCCCAGAGACTTTTGGAAAAATATTCTGTGGACTGACGAGAAAAAAAGCTAACTTTTTAGAAGTTTTTAGTCCCGTTACATCTAGGGTGAAACTAAAACAGTATTTCAGTAAAAGAAAACATCAGACCAAGAGGCGAACATGTTGGTAGTAGTATAATGGTGCTTTGCAAAAACCCTCCAATGTGACTGAATTAACATAATTTAGCAAAGAAGAGTTGGCCAAAATTACCCCACAGTGATGTGAAAGACTCACTGTCAGTTAATGCAACCATTTGAATTCAGTTCTTGCTGTCAAGGGCGCCACAACCAGTTATTAGATTTAGGGGGCAATTACTTTTTCACACAGAGCCTGGTAGGTTTGTTCCTTTAATAAATGAAAGCATCATTTTAAAATTGTGTTGTGCATTTACTGTTTATCTTTGTCTAACACTAAAATTTGTTTAATCATCTGAAATAAGAAGTCAGGAAGGGGGAAATACTTTTTTGAAATACTGCAGACAAATGAGTTTGTAAAAATAAATAAATAAATAAAAAAATTGAGAAAGCATTGTGTGTGCCAGAATTAAATCTTGGACCACAGGGATGTAGATGACACAGCAGGATGGGATTCGAGCATCCAGGTGTTCAAGTTCTCTTCTGGCAACATCCGTCAGGAAGTCAGACAGCCCCATCATCCTCCTCTTCTCTGGAAGAGGGAGAGTGTAATTATGGGTTTAGGTCAACAGTCATACAAAGTTCACATGGGCTTACACCTAAAACAGGTATTTACTCTCATCAATGGCAGGATCCACATTCGGTTTGACTGTGAAGCGGTTGTCTGCCAAGCTGGCTTCAAAATCCACCTACATCACACATCAGAAGTCTATTAACACTTAACAAAGGCGCCAAATGTGATTAAGACAATAGGTGTGATTTTATGGAGGAACTCACAACTCTGCTGATGAGGGAGGTGATATAGTTGAGATCATCAGAGAACCCTTCACTGATATCACGAAACAGCTGAATGGACTGAGGCAGGTGACGCGCTGTGTCCCTGATACACACTGCACTGTACACCGTCTGACAAACACACACTTTGTTGAACATTTAACAGAACTTGTCACATGGAAAAGGTGTGCTTAGTAAAACTGTCCTGTAGCTCCAACCTTGTAGAGGCTCTGCCAGTCAGTAACTTTGGTGAGAGAGAGAGTCATCCGCCTTAGAAGAGTCTACAGCACACAGACACAAACTGGATTTAGGTAGTTGTCATATCAGTGGTTAGGTGATGAATCTGTAGGTAAGGGTGTAATTAAGTGAGAAATGATAGACAGGTTACAGGTATGTTTCTGATGTTGCGTAGCGATGACTGCAGGGTTCTCAGGGAGTCTGAGTTCTGAGGAGACGTGAAGAAACGTATCACTTCCTGCCTCCTTTTTAACACTTTCAGGTCCTGTGTAGGCTGCAGAAACCACTGACTGACAGAAGACATGATGCCACAGTAGTAGTACAAACAAGCAACCCTCAAGAAACCACAGTTTGTTGATGAAATGCAAAATTACCTGAAAATAGGGGTGTTTTACCATCAACATTCAATACTACAAAAATACAGCATTATTATACTAGTAAAAAAACAAACGGTGCATCTTGTCTATAAATAAAATCTGCTTTATACAAACTCAAATTTCATATCTTGCAGAACTTCAGCACTACGGTTTGTTTGTAAAAATACATGAAAGAAACTCGACTGTTTATTGTTTGTTGCTATGATAGTGTTTGTAACTGTGTAGGATTTTTTTCACAAATTTATTTGCTAATTAAATCATCTTTTTATTTGCTGCTAGGACATTTAATTTTGCTTATTATGCTGCAAGCCAAAACTACCTTTATATTATTCAAAGACGGTATTCGCTGCTGATCAATAACTTACTGTGTATGTGTGTAATTGTACTTTCTTACCGTAGCAGTTTGGAGCCAAACTTGCACTTGCAGCGGTTCAGGATCCCTGTGACACACACACAATACTCGGTGTAAACACAACTGGATAAGAAAGAGTGATAATGCACTAACTACTATACATACCATAGAGACTGAGTCCCTCCTTTTCTCCTGAATGCAGCTTGTAGACTGATGGGTGGAGTTCTGATTTGAAGATCTGCAGAACACTGGAACAAACATAAAACCTGTCATTGTCCCGTTTTCTTGTAATGTTGTTGGTGAACTTTTATTTTACTGTTATTTCTTCTTGTATTTCCAAGAAGGAGTGTCCCCACTGTTGCCTCCCTTTGTCTTGTCTGTGTGTTTGCACATTTTTCTACCTTGTTTTCCACTTCCTTACTTATTTTGTTATTATGCTTCATTTTGATTGACTACTCTTCCTGTGTACCAATGTGCAATCAGCCTTTTGTGTATATTAGATTCACCAGCTACTTCATTAGTTATACTTTTCCCTTCAGATCTACCCTAATTCTTTGTGGCATAGATTTAAAAAAGTGCTGAAAACATTCCTTAGCGGTTTTGGTCCATATTGAGATGACAGCCTCACATAATTTCTGGAAATTTGTAAGCTACACATAATGTGATTATTCATTTTCATTACATCTCCAAGGTGCTCTACTGGATTGAGATATAGAGACTTTGGAGGCTATGTGAGTACAGTGTGAACTCATTGGGTGAACTCATTGAGTGTATAGTCCTATTGTGCGTGGTTTTTAATTCTTTATGCTTCAGTTTTTGACATTTGTTTCTGTGTCCTGTGTTTGTTTGTTTCCTCTCTTAATACCATGATAAAGCCCTTGGTGAGTTTCCATATTTTGCTGAATTTGGATAAAATATATTCAAAACAACAAAAGTACCAACAAAAGATAAACAGTCACAACACAAAGCTGAAATTTCAAAAACTGTAAAACAATGTCAGAACAGATAAAGAACAGAACAGAAAAAGCAAAAGAAACTCCTAAAAGTTTCCTAAACAAGTAAACCTGATTTCAATTGAATTGAGCAGTTGCTTGGTAGGCTCAGTTGTTCTACAAGGAACAATTCATGAAAATTGTAGGAGATCAGTATTAGCTTTTAGGGGCCTATGTAGGACAAAGACGGTTTATACACTTACCTGTATGTGTCTGAGTCAATGTACACCATTCCTTTACTACAATGAGAAGAAAAAGAGAAGCAACATTTTTTATTCATGAATACTTCTGAATGGCGTTAGGCTGTTCTGGTTTGCTAGACAGGCAGGAAGGAGATGCACTTGTGCTATTAAAACACAGTTGGACAAATTCATGCTTCTGCAGCACGTCTGACCGACTAAAAACAGGCCAATGAAATTTCGCACTTCGCTGAAAAAATGGTTTCAGGGTTCTCATTATAATGTGTAATCACAGTTCTCTGTGTGTGCGTGTGTGTGAGTGCTACATTTATGCAAGTCTCACAGTGTGTAGGCGTGAAACTGCAGGATGGGTACTCCAACACTGCTGTCTTCCAACTCCACTCCCACTCTCCTCCTGTCCAGACATTTCAGCAGGGCACCCACTGCCCTCAGCTATCCCACAGATGTACACACACACACACACACGAAAATGATCATCTCCTGCAGAACCATGACTGATGGATAGGATAATGTTGTATGTAGACAGCTGGCTCACCATCAGGGACGAGTCAAAGGAGATACAGGAGGAGAGGTAGGACAGTTTGTCTCTCTCGGAAATGCAGGCGGGGAGGAAAGGCAGATGGGCAGAGAGCAACCTTTGCTTACTGACCTCCAGACCTTCAACATTGATACAAAATGAAGCTGGAAAACTGTGCAATTTCATGCTAGATTTCTTCTAAATGATTGCGGAAGAGAGTATTACAAGAATGTGTTTACCAAAGTCAACATATGGATACGTGACCACCTCTGGTCTGTAGTGTGGGTTTGAACCTGAGAAGCAACAGAGAGTAGTTTAGAAAAAATGTTGTCACTTTAGTGAACACAGTAAGGGCTACATAAAACATTACACTAATCAGTAGTTCAAAAATGTTGTGACTGGGAATTTTATGTCAACCAGACTTTATTATTAGAACTGTAAAGGTAATGAATTAAACTTACATTTTCTATTCTAAGAGCCATATTGCAGATTTATTTGATAAACTCACCACTAGGGTGAGCAGTGGGGCTACTAATTTGACTCAGGTCATTTAATCAAAAGGTTCACTTTAGACAGCTTTTGCTGTTAGATCTGAATCAATCCAATCACTTGGTTTTGTTTATATTTTTGCAAGCAGAAAATAGATGAATACTTTTTGTTTATCGGGAATAAGAAGTAATGAAAATCTGGGTTGCTGAAAACATTTTGGGGTTTTGTTCTGTTCACCATGATGACCTCTTTTTGAGAAGCAATTTCATCAGTGCGACTACATTAGCAGACTTCAAAGAGTCTGACTAACAGAGAGCAGGATAACATTTGTTGGGGATGGGGATCCATTCTTCTGTGGCGTAAACCACAGAAGAATGTAAAATAGCTGTCGTACTAGGTTGTGACTGTAAAAATATGTTATTAAAAATACCTTCCTCATACAGAATATTCAAAAGATGACATGGAGGCTGTTTACCACAGATATGAATACAAGTGTGCTTTGAAAGCTTGGCTTGCCATTTGGGGTACTTTGGTTATGGCTGGCACTTATATAGCACTTTTTTACTTTATTTGAGCACTCAAAGTATTTTCTTAGTGCAAGCCTCACAACACTCACATTGTAATGGGTTCGGTGTCTTGCCCAAGGATACTTCGACATGCATACTTAAGGAGCCAGGGATCAAACCACGACCTTCCAATTAGTAGAGCCACAGCCACCCCGGGAACAGGATGTTTAAAAACTGCACCACTGACTTACCACACAGGCTGGTTTCAGTGTCAGACATACTTCAACCTCATTCCTCTGACCCAGACTACATGTACTACACCACGTCTAAAGGAAACTGTCTAAAAGGTCTTTCTGTTTTCCCTCTTTCATGGTAAGATAAGTATCATCTCCCAAAGCTCACCTAGCTGTTGCAAAAAGCGAGTCATGGAGCGCTCCTGCTTTGCACTGGTGATAATTACATGGGGACTAACCTCCTGAATGACTGCAAAACAAAGAAAAAAAGAGATTTTATGGCAACACAAGTGTTGTTTTAACACATACTGTAAGTCTCCCTGAGGGTTTTACAATTTACTATTGTGTGGAGATAAGTGTATCCATTCTACAATACCTGCCTCATACAGGTGCATTGCTTACCTCTGACCAGTAGGTGGAGCTCTTGGTTGTCAGGCGTGTCCGGCATGTAGTGTAAAGATGAGTCCTGACTGTCATAGAAGCAGAGACCCACCTGCCCATGCTGGACCAAAACACTCAGTAAAACCTGGAAAACAGACATGCAAACGTGTAAGTTTGACTGCCCTCAAACTCTCATATAACTCCCATATAACATTAAATGAGTGCTGCTGGTGAATGTGAAAATCAGAGCTTACTGCAGGAGAGTCCTCCTCATCTTCTTCATCAAAACTAATGCCAGAAGGTCCAAAAACCACACCTCCTTCTCTGAGGTTATCCAGAGCTGCTGCCATGAATAATTAATTCTACAAGGACAACTCAGATTAAAGTAATTTGGAGTCACCCGATAAATCCAATATTCATTATGTTTTGTGTTTTTTCTTCTTCTCCTCTGTCTTTTCTGCCTCCTTAGGGAAATATGGAGCCATTTAACTGCTAAATGAGCCACTCTCATTAACAGGCTGTCCAAGGCTGTCTGCCTTGCACTTTAGTGCTGGGCAGGGAGTATAATGTGGGTTTTTAGAGCTTTTTCACTGAAAATAGCTTACTACTACTGATGCTTAAAGAACACCATGGCTTCTTAAAACAGCTAAACTGCAAGTCAGACAAAAATTATTTTTGGAAACTCGCTATGGGGTCCTTTAAAGATAAAAACAAAATATGGAATTGATATTACAGACATTATTATGATAATAATTGAAATTATTGTAGCTCCAGTTAGCTTATTGGGCTAACGATGTAAGCTAGCTCGTTTAAGTTAACTATAACTTACTTATATTCTTATTTAGAAACCGGCTATATAATTAAATTTGTTTTAGAGTACTGCCACTTCAATAAATGCCACGTCAATAAATATTTTATATAACTTGCAGAGTCCAGCTTATAACAGAAATGAGGCTGATAAAATAACTTTAACAAGCTTTAACAGTGCTTGTTTTCCACAAACTCACCTTCAAGTGCTCAAAGGCGCCTTCCCGGTTGCCATAACAACCACATCTCTCTCTCTCTCTCGCTATTAGTTCTGTACAATTAATCAGTTCAGAAAGCTCTTTCAACCTATGAAACGTTGTTTTTTTTTTCATTTAGCCCTTTGTTAAAAGTACAGTTTAGGGTTCACATTTATTTATTTTGTTTTATCCCTCGAATTATAATCAAAGCTCATCTATTTGTTATGCTAGATGTGTGTCTAGCTATCTGTCTCTCTGTAGCATAGGTGTGTGGTGGTTGATGGTTGGAGTGTACAGCTGATGGTATTACTGCATACACTCCTGGTAGGACTCCAAACACGACATTCTTGTGTATTACGTCGATGGAGAGGAGGTGTCTGTATGATACTAAGGATTTAAAAATGTCCTGCATTCAAGCATCGATCAGCAGAATTAGCAAACTTCTAGTTGTTTGTCTGCCACCTGCAGAGTGAGCATCTGGTTCTTAGCAGGTGAGCAACAACACAACATATTACACTGTTTGATTATTTATTTAACAAAAACGAAGCCAAAATAAAGACGTGCGTGAAAAAATAATTACAAAGCAGCCAGGTGACTAATTAACTGATCATCAGTAAGTGTGAGAGCGCTTAATTTTTTTGGCAGTTTCTTGGCCTGGATCATTACAGTGTGTGTTAGCACAATGTCAAGGAGAAAAAACATCAGCAATCATCTTAAAGAAGTAACTGGTGCTGCCCATCAATGTGGGGCGGGTTATAAGGTAATTTCCAAACAATCTAAACTCCATTATTCTACAGTGAGGAAGATTATTCACAAATGGAAAACACTGAAAATAGTTGCCAATCGTCACAGGACTTGATGTCCCAGGAAATTAACCCCAAGATCAGATCAAAAAACCTGATTCAGATGCTGTGCTGGGACCTTAGGGGAGCTTGAGCTCTGATGCAATGCTGTAAGTTCCCAAATTCATCCAGAATGATGCGAGAGACTGATGAAGTAATATAGAAAACCGTTACTTCAAGTTATTGCTGCTAAAGGTGGTTTTATAAGAAACGGAATCGTGGGCTGTGCTTAGTTTTTCACACATTGCTTCTACATTGTGGTCTAGTTTTTGTTACGTAATGACGTGATATAAAATATTATGTGCTGTTGTTTTTAAAGTTGTATTTAAAATATATTAGAACCTGGTATGTCCTGATTGATAAAGCCTTAGAATTAAAGAGGATGTACTATTGCTAATGTAACAATATAACCTAAATTACAACTACAAACAAATGTTTGGAAGCATGGGCATGTACCAGTATGCAGGAATAATATGAGTACACCTGTATATGAGACAAATGTAAGTATATATCTATCCTGCCACTGTACTTGGCTTCTTATGCTGGTTGAAAACATTACATAAGTATTTTCATACAAATAATTTTATAATCCTTATTGGATGTAAGCTGTATTGTCAAAACCCTCTATACCTCTGCTAAGCCATCCTTGTGGTTTGTGAAAGGACAGGAAAAGTATAAAAATCACTTGTAACAGCTCATTTATTAGATGCACAAAAGAAGAAACCAGACCTGTACCAAACAGAACTGCCCTAAATCCCCCAAATTTCTTTTAAAAAATATTACAAAACATCTATAAACATACACATTTGTAGTAAATAAGATAAAAATAATTATACTTGTGCATATAATGTAAGATTTACAGAATTTACATCAGTATTTCATAGAAAAGGGCATGGATCCTTGGTAAACTGCAGTAACTGACAAAAGTATCCATCATGTCCGTTTGCGTGGAAGATTAATGACTGGGAGCCAGACAGCGCTGGAGAAAAGGGGGTAGAGGCAATTTGTCCGTATGTTTTAACCTCTTCTGTCCTAAATTCTGACGAATCGACAGTATGCATAAAGCCATGAGGGATGGAGGATCTCCTGAGAACAAGCCAGAAACAACATAGTTTAGTATAAGGCTGTGTTTTATCTTTATATTTCTTCGTACAAAGACAAATAAATAAATGAGGCACTCACGTGTAGAACCATTCAGGTAGCGCAGTCGAATGCAGGCTCCTCCTCTCACACTGCTCACTGCTGGGAACAGCTCCACATCTCGAGGGAGGTCCTTAAAAGCTACGCCAAGGAAGCTCCCATTGACAACAAACCCCAGAGTCCCGGCATCGGCATCCAGAACCAGCAGGACACGCTCAGGAATGAGGAGAGGTGTTTGTGCCATCTTTGCGTTTGATGAAGAGGAGGACTGTGACTTTGAATCAGCTGCCACCTCAGAGTGACTCCTCCTCCTACTCCCATTTTCTGGGTAAAGCTTCAGAGTTTGCCCACCATGCCAGAGCTGATTGGTTTTGAGCTCCCATCCCCAGGACTGTGAGTCTGCCCCCACCAGCACATTGTACCCTGAAGACTGCAGGGGACAGTCCTGCCTCGAAATGCCCACAACGGCATGAGTCCCTCTGTGTTCAGGCCTCCACACCACCTCCCAGACATGAAGCCCACTCTTCACTCCTATCTCCGCCCTCACGCCATCGCTGCTAAGCTCAGCGGGTGAGCGGGTCGCTTCCTGTTTGCAGGGGGACAGCTGGAAGTGAAGAGAGCGGTGGACTGTGCTCCAATGTGAATGACTGTCTCCTGGGGAAACTGGAGGAGAGTTCAGCGTAATCGCAAGGCGAGAGGAGGTTGGGACAGCCAGTGGGAGGAACGCTGATGATTTAAAAAGGAGGCCTGTCGGCTGTCCTGCTGTAAAACCAACGTGACAGACTCAGACCCATCAGTGCAAATGGCAGGGTCACTCCTGTGTGTTGTCAGAGGTGAACTATGGAGAACAACAAAAAAAACAAAGTGTGACTTAATATTAAACCTTAGATATGCAGTCATTAGAATACAATAAAATTACAATAAAATATGATAAAAAATTGAATCACTAACAGAATCAAAGACTTGACAAGTACAGGATGACACAAGAAAGGCGAACATTTTTCTGTTGTTGAAAATGTCAACTGCGAAAATAAAGCTGGATAGACAGAGGAGTACAAGTCCAAAGCAGTTTGGCATGAAAATATACAAATAGTTCAAATGTGTCCAGCGATGCATATATGTGTTAGAAAACCTGCCAAATCACATCTGAGCTGTGATAAATAAAAAAGAATTGAATTTATCTTTGAAGCGTAGAGATAACACTGCACAACGCACACCATCGCTGTTGTGATAAATTTAGTGTTTCTATCATGAATTTCTCTGTTTTAATCTACTTTCCTGGTAACTTTGTATAGTTTTTACAGGAATTGGAACATTGGTGTAGCAGGGGATACTAGGAAGCTGTATTTCAACATTATACGCTTGGATTTCTTGTTGGAAATTATTTGATAATTATTTATGACAGCTACAGTTTTTATATGTAAATATAGTATTTAAACATTTAAATAGCTTAAAGCATATTTTTAGTAATAATGAAACAAATACAATGTTGAGTAACAGACAAGGGTGGCCAATTAAACGTGATTTTTTTTTAAAAAAAGGGGGTTTTTGCATAAAATTGCTGAAATTCCAAACATAATACAAATGCTCTATAATAAAATTCACCAGAATTGAGGAGATTGGGTTTAGATGCACAAACTTTTGGGGAAGGATCCTCAAACCTCTTCATGATACCCCCATAAAGCCAAACCTACTCCCGTGTATTTATTTAACACCACCTGTTCAGGTGGAGCAGAACAAAGTGAACTAGAAGAATACAGTATTTTTTTTTTTTTTTTTTTTAAAGAAAAAAAAGACAAAGTCTCCATCGAGCTACCGTAAGCAAACTGTGTAGATAGGGACTTCTATCAGCCTTACCCGCTGGTGTGGCTCCTTCTCTGGTGCTCATGAGCAGACTGCCTTCACGAACCCTCCGCCTGGTTCCCTATCTGAGCTTATAAGAGGCTCTTATCAAGCATCTCCTGCGTCTTATCGCTGCTCGGTAACGTAACCGCTCCGGTGTTTTGGTGATGCTTCTCGGCTCGACCTCCGGAACGGAACAGCACAGTCCATCACTGCAGGTGCAGTGACAAGGACGAGAGAGCCGTGACGTTGTTTGTTGTTTATCTGCAGCCCTCATCACTTTCAGTCTTTATTTCTCCCTCCACTCCACTCATTTTTTTTTTTTATCGCGTCCGGTAGTGGATGTAAACATAAATGGCGAAACACAGGAAGAGAATCAGACTCGGGCTTTTGATCAACAAGAAGAGAAAAATAAAATAAAACCCGAAGCGGCTCATCGTTTCACAGACCGCAGGCGCATTAGGGGACTGTGGGTCCTGAAGCCCTCTGCGCAGTCTTACAGACATGTGACGCACTAGAGCGCACTTTGGACAGAAGTTTCAAGCAAATAAAGATATATACTGATATATACTGCGTTCACAGACAACAGATTATAGATATATACTGCGTTTAGAGACAACACTCCTGACACTAAGATAGGATATTTATTTATCACAGGGCTATGAAACTCCTCTGTTACAGCAGTTAGATTAGCTACAGTACTTAAATTAGCAAAATATTATGTAACTCATTAGAATACAATGCAATACTACATGTTTCATATTTAATTAAAGTTGGTGTGTTTTTGTGTGTCTGTGAGTAAGAATGAGTTGTGTGGTTATGTGGATGTGCATTATGTGGATACGTGTGACTCTATTCAGTCCAAACAGAGAGAACAAATAACTAAATAAATAAGGTGTGGGGTTAAAATAAACCGTTAACATGTGAGAACAGTTGACTCTTCGATGGACAGATGTGTTGCCCTCAGGCTGTTGTGATATTTGATACCACAAGTTACTACATGTGAAAAATGTGAAACATGTACCTGTGATTATCCGTGATCGATAACAGTTTGTTCAGTGATCAGCCAATCACAGAGCGGACTTTCCTGATCCGTTTATTAAGTCTGTTGGGTCTATCAGCTCTGACGCTGCTCCCCAGCAGACCACAGTAAAGCACACCGCACTCACCACAACTGAGGAACAGAAAATCTCATAAAACATTTTGTTGCTCATATCAAAGATCTCAGCTTAATTATGAGATAAAGCCTGCTGGATGACGAACTGGGAACAGGAAAAAAAAGTATTTTGATTTTGATTTTTCCATATAAATCGAGTGTTGGGTTGGTAAAAACACATTGCAAAAACTCTACATCACTGGTATTATTCAGGTCTTGTTCACATGTTTGTCCCTTGTTTATCATTTCATCAGCCAAGAGGCACTTGAACTCCAGGTACTGGGAGTTCTTTTGAGGTCGTTGCATGTCCTCGCTATTATGTTGGTACTGAAGCCAGGAGTTGATGATGGCCAAATCAATGAAATAAAGTGTGGTGCGAACAGTCCACTTTTTGGTCCGACTAGATATTCTGTAGAAGCTGAGCATGCGATCAGATAGGTCAACCCCTCCCATGTCGATATTATATTCTGCAACCACTGCAGGTCTTGGGACTTGTGAATTGGGACGGCCAGTGAATGGAACGTTCATCATAAAGACCTTTGTTGGCCTGGGCAGATTGAGGCAACCTTGAAGGACTCTCTTTAGAAGTGGTCTGACTTTCCCCAGGAGATCCTTTTTAAAAAAAAATTTTCTGGCAGATCATCAACTACTTTCAGCGAAGACCTGATCTTGTAGAAATGACCACATGTCATGGAATCAGCTATAACTGCGACTCTTGTTTTGGCAGCCCAGTACATTCTAATTTTTGGATATCCAAGGCATGCAATGTACACTGAGATTCCTAAAAGCTATTGATTTCTTCTGGTGTTGTGTTTAAACTACACCCTGAATCCCGCACCACGCTGTTTGGTCAACAAGGACAAGTCCTGAATTAGTTTTTGTCAATGTACTGCTGGAAATACTGCTGTGGGCTCCAGTCATTAAGTGTCATTACGGTACCATCATCTCCAATTCTGCATTCTTCCAACAAAGGCATAAACCTAAGATAATGGAAAATTATTTAGCAAAATAAAATTTAGATACTCCAATATCCGATATAATCATAGTGTAAATGTGTTGTAAGTGAACTATAAGTTAAATCAATTTACTGGAAACATTTCTGCATGTTACCCATACTTTTTCTGTCAAAATCAAAATTCCTGATTGTCCTACATGCTGGTTTTGGACCAGATAGGATGACGGCAGATTTCAGCTGACCCTGTGTCGTTCTCCATTACATCTGCCCCTGCATCTTGATAATCTTTGTCGGGCTCCTCCTGGGTTCTCACCCTTTCCTATCTGGCTCATATGACTCTCATCTTCTGAAAGATCTATGTCTGAATCTCCCTCAATGATTGTGTTAAGAATTCTTTTCTGCCTCTGTCAAAGAGTTGTCTACTAGAAAAAGTGAAGCAAATTTAAGTACAAAGTCCTGACGTGCACTAGAGTACACATCAATAAATTAGTCATTTCCTCTGTGAACCTAAATAAGCTTAGATCTGAAAACCACCTCAAATTACTTACTAGATGTTTATTTTTGAAAATTAATCCAAATCTGAGTTTAAAAATATTTTAAATGTAGATATCATGCTTGCATTTCTTTCTTCCATAAATGTGCTTGTGGGCATGACAGCCATTTTGAAAGGTAGGAAAAAGAGAGTTGGGAAGGCCACACCCCACACATGTGACATCATTTTAAAGGTACTGTTGTCTCTCTAAGAAACATCAGGACTCAGCAGAGTGGCATGTAGAGTGTGAGTGATACAAGCAAAAACTAAATGTGTACTACAGTGCACAAAAATGAATTACTGGGTCTCAGGAGGTTTTAACTAAGCCAAAACCAAATACATAGCAAGTACAAAAGCTTATAAAGAAGAACTTCTAGCAGTAATGGTTTTCTGTGTGACAAAGATTGCGTGGAAGATTAATGACTGGGAGCCAGACAGCGCTGGAGAAAAGGGGGTAGAGGCAATTTGTCCGTATGTTTTAACCTCTTCTGTCCTAAATTCTGACGAATCGACAGTATGCATAAAGCCATGAGGGATGGAGGATCTCCTGAGAACAAGCCAGAAACAACATAGTTTAGTATAAGGCTGTGTTTTATCTTTATATTTCTTCGTACAAAGACAAATAAATAAATGAGGCACTCACGTGTAGAACCATTCAGGTAGCGCAGTCGAATGCAGGCTCCTCCTCTCACACTGCTCACTGCTGGGAACAGCTCCACATCTCGAGGGAGGTCCTTAAAAGCTACGCCAAGGAAGCTCCCATTGACAACAAACCCCAGAGTCCCGGCATCGGCATCCAGAACCAGCAGGACACGCTCAGGAATGAGGAGAGGTGTTTGTGCCATCTTTGCGTTTGATGAAGAGGAGGACTGTGACTTTGAATCAGCTGCCACCTCAGAGTGACTCCTCCTCCTACTCCCATTTTCTGGGTAAAGCTTCAGAGTTTGCCCACCATGCCAGAGCTGATTGGTTTTGAGCTCCCATCCCCAGGACTGTGAGTCTGCCCCCACCAGCACATTGTACCCTGAAGACTGCAGGGGACAGTCCTGCCTCGAAATGCCCACAACGGCATGAGTCCCTCTGTGTTCAGGCCTCCACACCACCTCCCAGACATGAAGCCCACTCTTCACTCCTATCTCCGCCCTCACGCCATCGCTGCTAAGCTCAGCGGGTGAGCGGGTCGCTTCCCTGTTTGCAGGGGACAGCTGGAAGTGAAGAGAGCGGTGGACTGTGCTCCAATGTGAATGACTGTCTCCTGGGGAAACTGGAGGAGAGTTCAGCGTAATCGCAAGGCGAGAGGAGGTTGGGACAGCCAGTGGGAGGAACGCTGATGACGAAAAGGGAGGCCTGTCGGCTGTCCTGCTGTAAAACCAACGTGACAGACTCAGACCCATCAGTGCAAATGGCAGGGTCACTCCTGTGTGTTGTCAGAGGTGAACTATGGAGAACAACAAAAAAAACAAAGTGCGACTTAATATTAAACCTTAGATATGCAGTCATTAGAATACAATAAAATTACAATAAAATATGATAAAAAATTGAATCACTAACAGAATCAAAGACTTGACAAGTACAGGATGACACAAGAAAGGCGAACATTTTTCTGTTGTTGAAAATGTCAACTGCGAAAATAAAGCTGGATAGACAGAGGAGTACAAGTCCAAAGCAGTTTGGCATGAAAATATACAAATAGTTCAAATGTGTCCAGCGATGCATATATGTGTTAGAAAACCTGCCAAATCACATCTGAGCTGTGATAAATAAAAAAAGAATTGAATTTATCTTTGAAGCGTAGAGATAACACTGCACAACGCACACCATCGCTGTTGTGATAAATTTAGTGTTTCTATCATGAATTTCTCTGTTTTAATCTACTTTCCTGGTAACTTTGTATAGTTTTTACAGGAATTGGAACATTGGTGTAGCAGGGGATACTAGGAAGCTGTATTTCAACATTATACGCTTGGATTTCTTGTTGGAAATTATTTGATAATTATTTATGACAGCTACAGTTTTTATATGTAAATATAGTATTTAAACATTTAAATAGCTTAAAGCATATTTTTAGTAATAATGAAACAAATACAATGTTGAGTAACAGACAAGGGTGGCCAATTAAACGTGATTTTTTTTTTTTAAAAAAAGGGGGGTTTTTTGCATAAAAATTGCTGAAATTCCAAACATAATACAAATGCTTTATAATAAAATTCACCAGAATTGAGGAGATTGGGTTTAGATGCACAAACTTTTGGGGGAAGGATCCTCAAACCTCTTCATGATACCCCCCCCCATAAAGCCAAACCTACTCCCGTGTATTTATTTAACACCACCTGTTCAGGTGGAGCAGAACAAAGTGAACTAGAAGAATACAGTATTTTTTTTTTTTTTTTTTTTAAAGAAAAAAAAAGACAAAGTCTCCATCGAGCTACCGTAAGCAAACTGTGTAGATAGGGACTTCTATCAGCCTTACCCGCTGGTGTGGCTCCTTCTCTGGTGCTCATGAGCAGACTGCCTTCACGAACCCTCCGCCTGGTTCCCTATCTGAGCTTATAAGAGGCTCTTATCAAGCATCTCCTGCGTCTTATCGCTGCTCGGTAACGTAACCGCTCCGGTGTTTTGGTGATGCTTCTCGGCTCGACCTCCGGAACGGGAACAGCACAGTCCATCACTGCAGGTGCAGTGACAAGGACGAGAGAGCCGTGACGCTGTTTGTTGTTTATCTGCAGCCCTCATCACTTTCAGTCTTTATTTCTCCCTCCACTCATTTTTTTTTTATCGCGTCCGGTAGTGGATGTAAACATAAATGGCGAAACACAGGAAGAGAATCAGACTCGGGCTTTTGATCAACAAGAAGAGAAAAATAAAATAAAACCCGAAGCGGCTCATCGTTTCACAGACCGCAGGCGCATTAGGGGACTGTGGGTCCTGAAGCCCTCTGCGCAGTCTTACAGACATGTGACGCACTAGAGCGCACTTTGGACAGAAGTTTCAAGCAAATAAAGATATATACTGATATATACTGCGTTCACAGACAACAGATTATAGATATATACTGCGTTTAGAGACAACACTCCTGACACTAAGATAGGATATTTATTTATCACAGGGCTATGAAACTCCTCTGTTACAGCAGTTAGATTAGCTACAGTACTTAAATTAGCAAAATATTATGTAACTCATTAGAATACAATGCAATACTACATGTTTCATATTTAATTAAAGTTGGTGTGTTTTTGTGTGTCTGTGAGTAAGAATGAGTTGTGTGGTTATGTGGATGTGCATTATGTGGATACGTGTGACTCTATTCAGTCCAAACAGAGAGAACAAATAACTAAATAAATAAGGGTGTGGGGTTAAAATAAACCGTTAACATGTGAGAACAGTTGACTCTTCGATGGACAGATGTGTTGCCCTCAG
This sequence comes from Oreochromis aureus, assembly GCF_013358895.1. NCBI lineage: Eukaryota > Metazoa > Chordata > Actinopteri > Cichliformes > Cichlidae > Oreochromis > Oreochromis aureus. The sequence goes on from NC_052952.1 coordinate 19,894,205, forward strand.
GCTGTTGTGATATTTGATACCACAAGTTACTACATGTGAAAAATGTGAAACATGTACCTGTGATTATCCGTGATCGATAACAGTTTGTTCAGTGATCAGCCAATCACAGAGCGGACTTTCCTGATCCGTTTATTAAGTCTGTTGGGTCTATCAGCTCTGACGCTGCTCCCCCAGCAGACCACAGTAAAGCACACCGCACTCACCACAACTGAGGAACAGAAAATCTCATAAAACATTTTGTTGCTCATATCAAAGATCTCAGCTTAATTATGAGATAAAGCCTGCTGGATGACGAACTGGGAACAGGGGAAAAAAAGTATTTTGATTTTGATTTTTTCCATATAAATCGAGTGTTGGGTTGGTAAAAAACACATTGCAAAAACTCTACATCACTGGTATTATTCAGGTCTTGTTCACATGTTTGTCCCTTGTTTATCATTTCATCAGCCAAGAGGCACTTGAACTCCAGGTACTGGGAGTTCTTTTGAGGTCGTTGCATGTCCTCGCTATTATGTTGGTACTGAAGCCAGGAGTTGATGATGGCCAAATCAATGAAATAAAGTGTGGTGCGAACAGTCCACTTTTTGGTCCGACTAGATATTCTGTAGAAGCTGAGCATGCGATCAGATAGGTCAACCCCTCCCATGTCGATATTATATTCTGCAACCACTGCAGGTCTTGGGACTTGTGAATTGGGACGGCCAGTGAATGGAACGTTCATCATAAAGACCTTTGTTGGCCTGGGCAGATTGAGGCAACCTTGAAGGACTCTCTTTAGAAGTGGTCTGACTTTCCCCAGGAGATCCTTTTAAAAAAAAAAAATTTTCTGGCAGATCATCAACTACTTTCAGCGAAGACCTGATCTTGTAGAAATGACCACATGTCATGGAATCAGCTATAACTGCGACTCTTGTTTTGGCAGCCCAGTACATTCTAATTTTTGGATATCCAAGGCATGCAATGTACACTGAGATTCCTAAAAAGCTATTGATTTCTTCTGGTGTTGTGTTTAAACTACACCCTGAATCCCGTACCATACGCTGTTTGGTCAACAAGGACAAGTCCTGAATTAGTTTTTTGTCAATGTACTGCTGGAAATACTGCTGTGGGCTCCAGTCATTAAGTGTCATTACGGTACCATCATCTCCAATTCTGCATTCTTCCAACAAAGGCATAAACCTAAGATAATGGAAAATTATTTAGCAAAATAAAATTTAGATACTCCAATATCCGATATAATCATAGTGTAAATGTGTTGTAAGTGAACTATAAGTTAAATCAATTTACTGGAAACATTTCTGCATGTTACCCATACTTTTTTCTGTCAAAATCAAAAATTCCTGATTGTCCTACATGCTGGTTTTGGACCAGATAGGATGACGGCAGATTTCAGCTGACCCTGTGTCGTTCTCCATTACATCTGCCCCTGCATCTTGATAATCTTTGTCGGGCTCCTCCTGGGTTCTCACCCTTTCCTATCTGGCTCATATGACTCTCATCTTCTGAAAGATCTATGTCTGAATCTCCCTCAATGATTGTGTTAAGAATTCTTTCTGCCTCTGTCAAAGAGTTGTCTACTAGAAAAAAGTGAAGCAAATTTAAGTACAAAGTCCTGACGTGCACTAGAGTACACATCAATAAATTAGTCATTTCCTCTGTGAACCTAAATAAGCTTAGATCTGAAAACCACCTCAAATTACTTACTAGATGTTTATTTTTGAAAATTAATCCAAATCTGAGTTTAAAAAATATTTTAAATGTAGATATCATGCTTGCATTTCTTTCTTCCATAAAATGTGCTTGTGGGCATGACAGCCATTTTGAAAGGTAGGAAAAAGAGAGTTGGGAAGGCCACACCCCCACACATGTGACATCATTTTAAAGGTACTGTTGTCCTCTCTAAGAAACATCAGGACTCAGCAGAGTGGCATGTAGAGTGTGAGTGATACAAGCAAAAACTAAATGTGTACTACAGTGCACAAAAATGAATTACTGGGTCTCAGGAGGTTTTAACTAAGCCAAAACCAAATACATAGCAAGTACAAAAGCTTATAAAGAAGAACTTCTAGCAGTAATGGTTTTCTGTGTGACAAAGATAGCCTCACATTTGACTCAAAAAGTAGCCAGTTAGCATATTTGTTTGCAAGAGAAGTATATGAGTTATAAGTATGAGCTTAGAGAAAGGCTGTTCTTACAGCGTCTCATTGTAACCTGTATAAACTCAATGTCAGCATTCATTACAGACACACCGCTTCTTTATAGCTTGCCTTAAATTTAATCTGGAGCTCATTATTTTTGTTTTTATTCGTTAGATGGCACATGCTAACAGGGTTCGTCCTGTTTGGTGACATGTCCAGCTGGTGTTATCATGACGTGACATGATAACACTACTTGATTTTTACAACTTGTCAGAATGACTGAATGTAGAAAAATATATAAATATTTAAATTTGTAGTCACTATCATTTCATCTAAGTGAAAATGGTTGCAGACTTTCAATACAGCGACGTCACTGACAAGAACATTTACAGCACAGGGACATCTACATAAATTAATGAACTATATAAATATAATATAAATGCAAATATAAAAGTTCAACTTGCCTTTTTTAATTTATAGTGATGGTTCATAAAAGTCACAACTGTTAACTTTTCCCTGAAACTTCACCTCACTCGTTTAACACTAGTGTAAGCCACAGCATATGAGATTATGAATAACAATAACAACAAGTCACAAACTTCATCTGTTTTCTTCCTGAATATTTTTTAACTGACCAACTTCAGTGGCCAAAGTAAGGACATCTTTTATTAACTCACAAATTCACAATGTTCAGTCATTAAAATTATTTAAAAAAAAAAAAAAACATAAATAATTTTATGCATTTCAATCTGAGTGTAAAAGTCTGATTTAATCTCCATCCTTCCATTGCTTAACTACTTCAGAGTGGTGGTGGGGCTGGAGCCCAGGTGTCACGGGGTGAGAGGTAGGGTACCTGGAGAGGTCACCAGCCTGTTGCAGGGCATTTAATCCACCTTGAACCTCATTTTTTCCATTATTTCAGTCAGATAGGCCTGTAGAATAAATAAAAATCAACAGAGTTGAAATTTGTTCATTTTAGATTGCAGACATTTTCTGTTAATATGTTAAGACGTTAAAGTAAAACTGCAGCTGCTACGGTAACCGCGACAGAGTTATAAGTGGGAATAATGACTGTTAGAGTAAAATGGGGAATAATCAGCACACTGCTTACATTAACTAATGCAATTACCCAAGTTACAGTTTCAGATTTTGTCGTTCGAGGTTATTTTTGGTGATGTGTCTCACCTGTGGTCTTCCTCTTGTAGAAAATTACTCCAATAATTGGAAACACCAAACCCAGCAGCAGCCCTGCTGCACCAACAGCAATCTTATTCTTCCCTGCTTCAGTTATTGGCACTAAAAACACATTCATCATTGTGTTAGATGTACACACTTATTTAATATGTCTTATACTAGAAGGATAACACCAATATGAGGTCTACTGATAAACTTTCCTCCAATCACTCTCTTACCCCAGTCAATAACCTTGGGCTCTGTGAGGCTGGCATGCTCCACCACGCAGCTGATTTTCTCTCCAGGTTTTGATGAAATCTCGATGTAGGAGTGAATCTGGTAGAGCCAGTTTCCGTTGGGTAGTTCATCAGTGGACGTCACATTAGATGTTGCCTCCTTTCCGTCCCTCAGCCACGTCAGTTTGATTTGTTTGGGATAAAAGTTGTACGCGCTGCACATGAACAAGCCTGGATGTTTGCTGTCTGCTGACTCAACTAACCTCAGCCTGACACTGGGCTTCACTGGACGAAAGAATAGACAGAACTATTTAATATAAAATGAAATATCGTCAGTTAATACACTGATACTGGACCAATAACACTAAGTTTCTGTAATTATTTAGATTACAGTCAGACATTTGTAACAGTGGAACAGATGAAGAGTTTCAGGAGCTGCATTTTGCCGCGTATGTTGTCCTGATTCTAAAAAAAACCCATTGCAGGTGTTTCTACGATGATACATGAATGCTTTTCACTAAGGAAATGATCTGAACACTTCGTTCAGCACACTTGATGAACAGATTCCTGCAATCATTTGCTCATAAAGTTCTAAAAACGTTTCCAGAAAAGCCGCTCTAAAGAACCAAGTTGTTTCTAAAGAGAGCCCAGAGTGAGCAGGCTGCTGAACCCTAAAACATCATTAGAGTTTCATCTGTGCTCACCTGGTCTTGAAAGAATGTCCAACACGAGTGGGATGTTAGTTCTGCACTTCTCTTTGTTCTTTTTCTCATGTTCCAGGAAACCTTTGTTTTTGTTGAGATTATCTGCAATTTCTTTAGTTTTCTCTGTGTAGCCGACATATTTCCCCAAAGAGCTGTTGTACTGGCCCAGAAGCATCTTATTCAAGTAGACTTGTGCCAGATAAACAACATCATCTTTAGAAGTAAACAGGCAACGAACCACACCGTAACCAAAGTAAGCATCTGTAACACAAAGCCAACAATTAGCCGATGTGGAAATGCTCATGTTTTTTATCTTCTCACACACAACAAAAGCTCCAGTTTAAGGTTTGCTTGTATTTTTATTTCTCTAATGATATTATTGTTGTATTGTTGTAACACAAACAATACAGTTTTTATATTAAAGTTACTTACCCGCTGTTGAAAATATCAAGAGCACATGTGGTAGTATCAAAAAGTTGTGAGTGTGCATGGTGACGAACACGAAATCACGAATGAAAGTAGCAATCAATCTGATCTTCTCGCATAAGGAAGTGAATCTGCAGCTTGAGTAACAATAAACTTTTTAAAGAGTAGGCGTGGTGCTCTGTGTATGTATGTGGTGTGATTTATTTTCACCCTAACTGCTGGATTTGTGCAGACTGTAAAAACTTATGTAAAATTTCACCTGAAGCTGGTTTAAACTGTTTTTTAAACCACGTACAGGAAGGCTGTAACACATCTGTTTCATATCCAAGCAGTGGTGCCTTTATCATGGAAAGAAAAAAGAAGGTTTTTGTAAATGATAAAAGAAAAAACTGTGCTTGAGATGAATTAGTATTCAAAATTTACTTCATTTCCCTGCTATGACAATTTATTACAGTGCAAACAAGGAATTTAGTTCCAAAATCAGAACTCTAGCATATCGTGTTATGTATTTCAAGTTGGAGTAAATTCCTAGCAGTAACGCCCTCTTTCAGTTTAAAATAACTTGGTCCTCAGCAGCAACAACAATATGTGACATATTACACAGTGTCATTATTTATTTAACAAACATTAAGCCAAAATGTAGACGTGTATGGAAAACTAAACAAAAGTACACACAGCGGCTCAATAGTTTGCAGAACCAACTTTAGGAGGAACAACCTGTATGACTATACGTCTCTGACATCATTGTGGAGGAATTTTGGTCCATTCATCCTTGCAATGTTGCTCCAGTTCAGAGGTTTGCGGCTGTTTGCTTATGCACAGCTTTCCTAATGTCTCGTCACAGTATTTTATAGTCTTTCTCACTGCACAATGATGGACTTCAGATTGTTTTGAAATGATCTTATAATCCTTCCCAGGCTGACGAGCAGCAGCCATTACCTCTCTAAGATCACTGGTGATGTTTTTTCTTCTTCGCATTGTATTCACACACACCTGAATGCTCGAGACCAAAAAACTGTCAAAACCTCAGATTTTATGGAGGTGCTCACACTTGCTCATGATTACTGGATCAAATATATTTGATTATCAGCACCTGGCTGCTGCTTTGTTGAATTATTTGTTTAATTAACCATGAAGAAAAATTACTGCTGCAGGTCTGATATTTGTATCTTAATACTGTGCAGCTAATTGTGTTTATTTGTGAGAGTTTTATGCATATAATAGATTGATTATTATTATTGATTAGTTTTTCTTTTAAGTCCTTTGACAATTAAAAAGATACCTGCAATATTGTCATTACTGACAAAAGTAAAAACTTTTTTTTAAAATTTTTGTTTTATTCATAAGACTAAATATTTACCCCAGAGTCTTGTTTGGGGTGTCTCCAGTGCTCCGCGGTGCAGCTGTAAATGTCGCCCTCGCTCGGGGTGAACACCAGAGTTGAGAACTGGTGGAAGATTTGATCTTTATTGGGAACATACCGACTGAGCGACACCCTCTCAGACACTGGATGGCCGTTTTTGGTTTAGCTGAAATTGATGGAAGGTGGGTAGAAATGATTCACAAAGCAGATCAGGCTATTTTCAACCCCCAGCTCAACTTCTTCAGCAAGGCAGAGGATGCTCTCAGGGGGGCCTGTGGTGGGTTTAAAAACAACTAAGATCCATCATATCTTACCAGTTATGTTACACCAAAGATAAATGAAGTAAACATAGCAGTAAAACTCATGTACCTTTTTCCTCTGGTAGATTTTTCTGCTTTACTCTATGGTGTTCTCAGATCTCCAGATATTTGACTTGGGTTAATCATAAGATATGTGGGCACTGTGTATACAACCCCATGTCTTTCATAATCAACATAAAAAAAGCTCTTCAGCGTTGAATTTACTTAACCTATATCATTGTCAAAACAGGTCACTATTGCAACTGAGAAAAAAACCTAAATAATAAATGTATACATTTATGTCAATAGAAAATTAAACAAACAAGGCAGTTCTGTTTAATTCTCAGGTATTTGGTTGTCTAGAGAAACATCAAAAGACGCCCATTGAAAGGTGAAATTTGAAAGGTGAAGAGTGTCAGACACTAATTCTTCGTTTGTGAGAAGGTGCAGAAACTGTTGGGCCTTAGGACTATGACCACAGGACGCTTCATGTGTGAGCTGCAAGTGGCCATTGTCAGAAAATTCCACACTTGTCCAATTCAAGGTCACACATTTAATCTCTGTGAGGTCAATGAAAATAACAGACTGATCACACCTTACTTTCTAGGTTCCTGTAACTGAGACATTCTGAATTTGTCAGTAATTACATAAACAGTTCTTGCATCATCAGCCAGAAATATGAGAAATTACACAAGGTTATGCGGTAATACACCAAATTCTTCGTTTTTTACCACAGTTTTAGTCCAAAACTTTCTAACTTCCTTATAGCATTTGTAACACGTGTGATAAGAATGACTACACACAAGTAGCATAAACCCAAAAAGCAGAAGTTGGTGTGTCAGGACCAAGGTGTCGCAATCACAGCTGCAGGGTTCGCACGTCCCTGTGGATTTACTTTGGTAGCGAAAGAAGTTACATCCAGTCCTTCGCACTAAAATGCACAACATACTTTGAAACATTCCATTCTCATAAACATCTGCAAAGAAGATTTGAATCACTGTTTACCAAACTGCACTGTTTACCTCATAGTTTCTGGCTTCTTCTTTTCTGCCTTTGCTGGCATGTTACTGAGTTTGTTTTAACAACAACACATTAAATGCTTTGACAAGTCTCTTTTTAAAGTTTACTTCACTAAAACCACTTAGTGGAGGAATTTAAGTTGTTCGGGTTTAACCAGATTGGTTTTTAAAGAGTCTGATGATAAGCTAAAGGAAAAAAACTAACTGGGCCTACATAAGTAATATCAATATGAAGATTGGTACTCAAGGTTTCTTAGCAGAATATTACAAAGCATCACACTGCCTCTGCAGGCCCAAAAGGCCAAAAGGCATCCTCGCAGGTACCTTACTGGTTGGTCTGTCTGGTAATATTTTGGTTGTAAGGTTGTACATATTTTTGCAACATGACTCAGCTCTCTTACTGCGGTGTTATTGAACAGCATACTGTCAGATTTAATTCAGCAAGAGATAAACGATAACTAGAAAAACTAACATCCGTTTAAATATAAGGTTAGTTTTTAGTACTTGGATGATTCCTTTGCAGTCAATAAAGGCCTGAAGTCTAGAATCAATAGACACCAAATGGATTTTCTTTCATTTGAGATGCTCATCCAGGCCTTTACTGTAGCTGTTTTCAGTGTTGCTTGAGTCTCTCTGCCTTAAGTCTTGTCTTCAAAAACTAAAATTCTACTGCAATTATACAGAATTTCCTGGAGGAACCCACCCGAGGGATTAATAGAGTTTTATCTGATCTAATCTAAAAGGCATGCTCTGTTGGGTTGAGATCAGATGACTGAATTGATGAAGCTGTCTTTCCTGCAGTCTGAGAGCAATGGGCTCTGTTAAAATAGTATGGTGCTGTGAGGTCTGTAAAGTTACACAATGTGTAACAAGCGGTAACCACTAGATGTCAGCAGATAGCTGTCAGTTCTGCTTTCTTACCCACCCCAATTCAAGTACATTACCCTAACTACAGTGGCCAATGTAGGACAAACATGTTTTAGTCAGACAAGAGAGATCAAAAACACAAAATTTAGAATGCCCCCCACAACAGCTGCAGCTGACCAACGTATTTCCACTACTGTTTAAAAAAAATAAACAAATGCAATCAAGTAATGGTCAGTTAAATAGTTTTCAGTACTTTATGTTTTGATCCCAGAGTCACTTCAAAAACTCTGGCCACCTACCATCTGTAGTGAGTGTATTCAGATATGAAAGTGACTCTGGACCAGATTCGCCCCAGAGCTTTTTCGCTATCTCTGAAAGGCTGTCAGTTCACTGTTTATCTCAGTTGTCAGTGCCAGGTGAGAAGCATCCACCTGGCATTTACAGTACAGTACAGAAACAGCTTTAGTGAAGGTTACAAATGATCTTCTTATGGCGCTCTGACAGTGGACTCATCTCTGTGCTTGTCCTGCTAGACCATAATATTCTATTAGAGCGATTAGAGCATGCTGTAGGTATTACAAGTACTGCGCTGCGTTGTACCATATCTAATACACTCCAGTTTATTAATGTAAATGGAGAGTCCTCTTCACATACTGAGGTTAATTATGGAGTTCCACAGGGTTCCGTGCTAGAACCAATTCTGTTTACATTATACATGCTTCCTTAGGTAGTATCATCAGAAGGCATAGCATACATTTTCACTGCTATGTGGATGACACCCAGCTTTATCTATCCATGAAGCCAGATAACACACACCAATTAGTTAAACTGCAGGAATGTCTTATAGACAAAAAGATCTGGATGACCTCAAATTTTCTGCTTCTAATTTCAGATAAAACCAAGGTTATTATACTCTGCCCTGAAAATCTTAGAAATATAGTATCTAACCAAATTCTTACACTTGATGGCATTACCTTGGCCTCCAGTAACGCTGCAAGGAACCTTGGAGTCATTTTAGACCAGGAAATGTCCTTCGGTGCACGTATTAAAAAATATGTAGTACTGCTTTCTTCCATTTGCGTAATATATTCAAAATCAGAAATTTCCTGTCTCAGAGTGACGCTGAAAAACTAGTTCATGCATTTATTGCTTCTAGGCTGGACTGCTGTAATTCGTTATTATCAGGATGCCATAAAAACTCCCTGAAAACCCTTCAGTTAATCCAAAATGCTGCAGCAAGAGTACTGACAGGGACTAGAAAGAGAGAGCATATTTCTCCTATATTGGCTTCCCTTCATTGGCTCCCTGTTAAATCCAGAATTGAATTCACAATCCTGTTCCTCACATACAAGGTCTTGAATAATTAGGCCCCATCTTATCTTAATGACCCTATAGTACCATATCACATTTCACTCTCGGACTACGGGCTTGCTTGTGGTTCCTAGAGTATTTAAAAGTAGAGTGTGAGGCAGAGCCTTTAGCTTTCAGGCCCTTCATATTTGGAACCAGCTTCCAATTTGTATTTGGGAGACAGATACTATCTCTGCTCTTAAGATTAGGCTTAAAACTTTCCTTGTTGCCAAGTATATAGTTAGGGCTGGATGTTAATAGACCTCTCTGCATTGATTGATTGATTGATTGATTGATTGATTAATGTCTTTGTCCTGTCTTCCACCCTGCACCCTGGTCACGGCAGATGGCTGCCCCTCTCTGAGCCTGGTTCTGTTGGAGGTTTCTTCCTGACAAAAGGGAGTTCTTCCTTCCCACTATCCCCAAATGTGCTTGCTCATAGGGGTCATATGATTGTTGGGTTGTTCTCTGTATGTGTTATTGTAGGTTTTACCTTTTAATAAAAACCGCCTTGAGACGATTGTTGTGTCTATTGTAAATACTTTACCTGAAAAAGGACTTCAGACTTATTTGGCTTCTCCATCAGCTCTTCCTGCCTCTGCTGTTGAGACGCACTACACCATGATGCTACTGCCACCATGTTTCACAAACATGAACATCTCTGTTTGCTTTTGTGCAGCAACACACGCTCTGCAGTGTTTGTCTTTACTGCGACTGGCCCAACTTACTAAACTAACAAATGACCAGCAGATGGCAGCAAAGATTAAAATCATATGCATAGATTTAAGTTTTTAATGATTTTACTATTACCTACTGTGATCACTTTTAAAATTCTTAATTCATAACTTTTTAAGTTAACGTTAACGTTAGTTAGTCATGACTTCACCACACAACTCAGTTTATCATATATTTTATATATTTAAAACTTATAATGAAGAAGGCATCATCAATACAATTATGAAATAAATGTATGAAAATATATCATTATGTAAATATACCACTTAATACAAAATGTAAAAATAGTGGTGAAAAAAATTCAGTATACAAGTTCTATTTTTCTTTTCCTTTTGAGTTTTTGTTTCATTTTTCCTTTGTAATCCAGACCAAATTCAGCCTCCTGCTGGGATCAGGTTAATTTGATATTTCACATCAAATAATCCTGCCACATTGCTTTTGAACAGCTGGGCCCTAGGGAACTACGAACCCAAAGGTATCCAGTTCACACTTGACAAAGAAAAGCATAAAATCTTTTAAGTTAAAACAGCTGGAACAAGAAAATGAAGAACATATTGCACATTGCAGTTTCACATTAAGTCTGTAAATAAATCAGCTTGTTAGAATAACTGAATGACTAGATTAATAAAATATATCTCTTTTATCCAAGCCCCAGATATATACATTTTTAACAATTTCAGTAATATAAAACATTTCATGATCAAGTAGACCTTCAAAACAGCAGCATCTCTGTCAACATGAACATTTACAGCCCAGACTCTGAGAAATCTAAATAACTTAATTAAATCATTAGTTACATTGTTAATTTAGTTGTGATGTTTTATAAACAAAATTCTTAAGTCATATGTTTATTTTTTGTGGAATATTTCTGAATTCTCCAGTCTGAGTGGACAAAGTATCTTTTCCCATTTGGCAAACTCAAAATGAAATTTTTTCCATTTGCTGCCATTGTTTCTTAGATGATTCCACCTTCAGACAGCACCTCCAAACAGGTAGATTAACTTGTTGGCACCAAAATCCGGCCTATACAATAATAAAAAGAAGACAGAGTTAAAATTGATCCATTTAAATAACAATAATTTTGTGTTAATGTGTTAAAATTGCAGCTGCTACAAGGTGTGGTAGAGTTAGATGTGGAAATAATGACTGTTAGAGTAAACAGCTTGTTACCTACAGAGCAAGTAAACTAGTTAGTCCTTAAATTCACTAATATAATTGCTCAAGTTACAGATACAGACATTAAGGAGGTCATGTTTGTCATGTTTCTCACTTGTAGTGTTCCGCTTGTAGAAAACAGCTCCGCTGAGTACAAACACCAAACCCAGCAGCAGCCCTGCTACACCTATAGCAATCTTATTCTTCTGTGCCTCAGATGTTGGATCTGAAAACACGTATATCACTATATTACATTTATATACTGTGAATTTAATATGTCTTATTTAATAGCAATATCATAAACCAGAATGAGGTCCAAGAATAAGCTTTCCTCCTTTCACTGTCTTACCCCAGTCATAAAATTTGGGCTCCATGAGGGTGGCGTGCTCCACCATGCAGCTGATGTTCTCTCCGGGTTTGGGTATAATCTCCAGGTAGGAGTGAATCTGGTAGAGCCAGTTTCCATTGGGTAGCTCCTCAGTGGACGTGACATCAGTAGTTACCTCCTTTCCGTCCCTCAGCCACGTCAGTTTGATGTGTTTGGGATAAAAGTTGTACGCGCTGCACATGAACATGCCTGGATGTTCACTTTCTGGTGACTCAACTAACCTCAGCTTGACTGTGGGCTCAACTTGTGGAAAGAACAGACAGTCAGAACGATTTGGTATAAAATTAAATACCATCAGTTAACACTGATTAGGCAGCAATAACACAGTTTCTGTAATGAGCCTTATATGCTTCTCTGCAGCTTCTATTTTCCTGTCATCCTCTATTCCAGTAGAGGATGCGTGCTCCCAGTCGGCCAAAAAGCAAACCAAAAATCAGATTTAAATTTAAAAATTTATAAAGAAAGCACAACATAGAACCCTCAAGTTGCACTAAAGAGTAAAACAGTTAAATATGTAGTATTAATCTTCTAAGCCCTTGTGAGTAAATGATTTATTACTTCACTACCATATTGATTTGCTCCTATTACAGAGGCTTGGTTACAGCAGTATGAATATGTTAGTTTAAATTCATCAATCCTCTGAGCCATACTAACTGTCAGAATCCTCAAAGCACAGACCAAAGAGGAGGAGTGGCAGCAATCGTCCACTCAAGCTTTTGAACCATAGATCCAGATTTACAACTTCATAGATTTCATTTCAAAGCAGAACTCTTAGCATTGTAAACTCTAATCGGAAAACTCAGAAAACAGTTTTATTTGTTGTTAACTATCATTCGCATGGACTTTGCTCAAAGGTCCTAGCTGAATTTTTAGACTTTCTAATTTATTCCTGAGCTCTGATAAAATAATTATAGCAGGCCATTTTAACATGCATGTATATGCTGAAAATGACAGACCACCAGTTTGATCTGGATCTTGTTCTGAAATGTGGCATTAAACATTTGACAAATCAGGAGAGCTTTTTATTCATCATGCAATTCATCAGCTTGGACATGTTTAAGGAAGTTGAACACAGAGAAGTAATGATAACACCACACTGATCCATAGTTCGGGTTCAAACTAAGAACCTTCACTCTATGAGGCGACAGTGCAAAACCCTGCAGCACTGTGCCACAAATTAGTAATTTTCAAAAACTTACCAGTCACAGGATTCAGTCACTGATTCAGTCAGCAGCAATCTTTTTCTCATGTACTTAAAAAACATTTTAGGGATAGTCCCTGTAGAGCACCAAGCTGTTACCTAGTGCTTTATTGATGTCACAGAAATAAGAAGTGTAATTATCAATGGCTGCTGTAATCTAAAACATCATTAGAGTTTCAGAGTTTTTCTATGCTCACCTGGTCTTGAAAGCACATTAAACACTAGCGGGATGTTGGTTCTGCACTTCTGTTTGTTCTTTTTTTCTTGTTCCAAGAAACGTTTGTTTTTGTTGAGTTCATCTACAACTTCCTTCATTTTCTCTGTGTAGCCGACATATTTCCCCAAAGTGCTGTTGTACTGAACCTGAAGCACCTTATTAAAGTAGATCTGTGCCAGATAAACAACATCATCTTTGGAAGTAAACAGGCAACGGATCAACCCATAACCAAAGTAAGCATCTGTAACACAAAGTCAACTATTAGCTGATGCCGAAATGCTCATGTTTGATATCTTCTCACACACAACACAAGCTCCAGTTTAACAATCTTAAATGTAAGCTTGTGTTTAATTTCTCTAAAAAAATAAATCAAACGTCTTTTTTATTTTTACTGTAAGATAGATAAACAGCTACTATCTTAAAGTTACCTACCTGCTCTTGAAAATAAGAGGAACACACTTGTTAGCAGTAAAGTGCAGCGAATATGCATGGTGAAAAAATAGGAATGAAAATAGGAAGAAGTCTGATCTTGTAGCAGAAGGAAGTGAAGCGCCAGATTGAGCAACAGCATTTTTTATGCAGGCTTTTAGTAGGCGTGGTGCTCTGTGGGACATGATTTAATTTTATTGTTGGATTTGTGCAGACAGTAAAGCTTTTTTTTAAACACAAACAATTCTCTAACAAGTCATAATTTTTATGTAATATTCACAGACTTTACCCTGATTCTTTTGAATTATTAAACACAACCCATAACAACCATTGCTCAAGTTTGAAGTTACTGAAAAGATTTATATTTGATTTTATAAAACTTATTGGTTTTGCATTTATCTGAACACCAGCAGGCTAGCAGCTGATATCCACATTTTTGACTGCTGTCAGCATATCAGGAAATATGTTTTTATTTATTTGTAATAATACTGATTTTAATGGCCGATGTGTTTATTTAATGGGACATCAGAGCTTTACAGGTTTATTAACCAAAGATAAAGAGCTGAAAGACAATACAGTCATTTTTTTCAACAAAGATTTCTTTATTTCGCTGGTACAGAAAAGAAGATTAAATAACAACCAAAGTTACATAAACAATACAGTTGGTGTTTAGTCACTGACAAAAATGAGCTTCATTGCCCAGGTATGGCAAACTATAGTTATTGTGCATATAATGCAAAAAATTTAAATCCAGTCTTCACTACTCGAGAAAACCTTGTTACATTTTACTGCTGCCTCCTAGAGACTGTTTTAGCACATTTTATTTAAAATTCATAATGACAAGCCACTTCTCACTGCTTTTCGTGTCTCAAGCATAGCCAGTAGCTCCATATCTCTTACTTGGCAAACGTTTCTGCCCTTCCTGACACAACCCCAAAGGATTTGTGTCTCCTGCCAGGATCAAACCAGAGATCTTCTGCTTGTTAGGGGAATGTTCAAACCACTACACTGCTACTACTACTGCAGATAATGACTACATGTTAGCTAAAAGTGCTGCAACAGCCCAAGCAAACAGCATTAAAGTAATTTAAATAAGGAAACAAAAGTCAAATGGCCTTTTGAATTTCCTGTGTGAATCTGAAACATTTCTCACAATAAAGATTGGATGCAATTAGTGCATACTGTTTCATTACAGTTCATTTTAACCTTTAGACTGACCTAAATGTTGAATTCTTTATTGAGTGATCCATGACTTTGTGCCCCAGTTTTGTTGTGTTTATTTGTGTGATTTTCATGCATATAATCTCTCTAAGATTGAGACATTTTTTTGTTTTCAAGTCCTTTGACAATTAAAAATGTTCCCGTTGCGACTCCCAGCAGACCCAGAGTCAGGCCCACTGCACAGAAAACATCCAGTCCAGGACTTTCATGGCTTTTCATTATTTCTGTTTCTGCAGAAGAAGAAAAACGAGCATTATAATTACTGACAACAGTAAACAAATCTTTTCATTTTAATTTTATTCATTAGGGCAAATATTTACCCCAGATTCTTGTTTGGGGTGTCTCCAGTGCCGAGTGCGCCACGGTGCAGCTGTAAATGTCGCCCTCGCTCGGGGTGAACACCAGAGTTGAGAACTGGTGGAAGGTTTGATCTTTATTGGGAAAATACCGACTGAGCGACACCCCCTCAGACACTGGATGGCCGTTTTTGGTCCAGCTGACATTGATGGAAGGTGGATAAAAGTAATTCACAAAGCAGATCAGACTGTTTTCAACTCCCAGCTCGACTTCATCTGCAGGGTAAAGCATGCTCTCAGGGGGGTCTGTGGTAGGATCAAACACAATTAACATCATCAGATGTTTTTAGCAATGTTATAACATGAAGTCAACACAAGAATAAAAATTCTTTACCTTTAACTTCAGGTGGATTTTTCTCCTCTACTGTCCAGTATGACAGAAGTGCTGGACATGCTCTCTTGGCTTTGAGTGCATTGTTATATACATTCAAATCCTGAAATGTTTCACTTGGGTTAAATATAAAATACCGGGGCACCGTGTATACAACTTCGTGTCTCTCGAAATCTGTATACAAAAGCTCCTCAGCATCAAATTCCAACTGTGCCTCAGTTCTCCCATCATCAGAGCAGGCCACGACATAGGTAATTTCATGTGAAACTGAGAAAAAAGACAAAAAACAAACAAACAAGCAAGCAAACAAGAGAATAACAATAAATGTATTAGTATGAATAGAACAGAACAGAATAGCCCTTTATTGTCACTGTACATAAAATATAAAGAGTAAGACAGCAGGAATCAATAACAAACTCAAGGAAAATAAAGGAAACACGTATCACATTTCATAACATCAAATCATGTGTTTCCAGAGTGTTTGGCTTGTAATGCAAGTTATCACACAAATGAACCCAGGGTGAAGCACAATCCTAACCTCATGCAGTGCAGTTAATGATCTAATATAATACTACACAGAAAAATAGGACTGCATCAGGAAGAGCAGTGATGAAATACATGCCAGTGAAGCTGGGTTGTTATTGTTAACCTCACAGTAGTATTAGTGAACAAGAAAATTCAAGTTACCAGACAACTTGTTTTGCTATTTTAACAAAATATAGCCACAACTGGAGAAAATTCAAACATACATTGAATAGTATAAGTAAAGGAGTAAATTAGAAATTCATCCTTACTTTGAGAGAAGACACAGAAGCTGTTGAGCAGCAGGATTACGAGAGCAGAGCGCCTCATGTGTGAGCTGCAGGTGACCATCATCGGAAATTCCCGCGCTGGTCCAAACCGAACAAAGTGCAAGCTATGATGTCTTTCAGGGTCAGTTAACAATAAAGCCCGGCTACACCTTCTTAGCACATGACCACTGATGGTAATAGAGCAGTCTAACCGGTTGTACAGGTGAGATACCTCAGAGAGATCGTTTGCCAGTAACTACATAACTTTCGTGCAATCATTGTCATACAGAAAAGTTGCCTAAGAAATTCACACGATGTTATGAAATTTATTAAACCATCTTTTCGGCTTTCCCACAATTCTGCTCCACGTTTCAATACTTTCCGACTTCCTTATCCTGCTGTTGAAGCTCATTCTGAGGTTTTTGTTCTGTCTAAGATGGGTCACATGCTTAGTTTCCTCAAAAAATTGGAACCGTAAAAAAAAAACAAAAATATTACACTATAAGCTGTGTTTTTCTTATACTCAATTAATTTGTGTTTCCCATATAATAATAATAAAACCATGCTGGAAATGATGATGGTTTTATCCATGTTACTCCACAGAAATCTGTACGTTTGAATTGATTGAGTATACAGAAGTAGTAAAGACCCTAAAAGCAGAAGTGGTGTATAATGAATGAAGTGAGTGTCCACAGTTGCAGGGTTCACAGGTGCCTCTGGATTTCTCATGTTCTCACCAAAACGACTCTGTACTTTTAGACACGCTGGAGGCATTTCCATTTTTCTTAAATATTTCCAAAGGAGATTTGTAGTGAAGTTTCCTTTCACTGCATTGTTAACATCATGGTTTCTGGCTGCTGCTTCTTTTCTTCCTCTGTCAGTTTTTTGTTGAGTTTGGTGGAACAGCTGATCCAGTGATTACTGGCAAACCTCATGCAGCACAAAGTGTATGTAAATGGGCTGAAGTCTGTTCCTTTTTTTTTTTCAAGTTTACTTCTTTATAAACATTTCCAAGCAACAGCAGAGTTAAGTTTTTTAAGTTTAATTGGCTTACAGTGTTTTATAGTGAGTATTAATAAGTTTAAGCAAAAAATGTTCCTAAGTCAAGTGAACTCTTTAACCTCTTTAGACTTAAACTATTTGGGCTATTTCACAGATATGTGCTAAGCCTAGTTTTAAAATAAACACTTTTTTCTTTATTGGAGCTCTTTATTGAATGCTTTTCTTTATTTTCGGACTTGCTGTTTCAGAAAAAAGACATCAAACAAATCATTCCTAAACTATAGTTTCAGCGAATGTTATAGACTGAAAATTGCATGTACAGTAAACACTCTTCCTCTCTGCATTTAACCTATTCACTCAGTGAAGCAGTGGGCAGCCATTGGGCACCCGGGGAGCAGTGTGTAGGGACGGTACCTTGCTCAGGGGTACCTCGGTAATCTACATTAAGGATTAAAGTAACATCCACATGACTGGTTTTCCAGCTGAATATTACACTGTATCACTGCCCCTGTGGGCCAGTCTTCCTCCTATAATGGTTGAAGTTTTTACAATAAGGAAAGATTGATTATTTTAATATTTTCTAACCAGGCCAAGGTTGTTTTATTTGCAAAAAGCATGTCAGACAAAATGATTAGATCCTTTGTAAGTTTTTTTTTTTTTTTTACATTTTCACTTAGCAGCCCTTTTATTAGGTATAACTTACTAGTATCAGGTTGCCTTCAAAGCTGCTTTAATGTTTGATGGCACAGATGCCTCAGAGATTTCGGTCCATATTGACATGACAGCATCACACAGTTGCTACAGATGTGTTAGCTAAACAACCATGATGTGAATCTCCTGATCCAACACATCCCAAAGGTTCTCTGTTAGACTGACATCTATTCACTTGGAGGCCATTTGAAGACAGTAAACTAAGTTTAGTGTTCCAGAAACCATTTGGAGATGATCTGAGCCTTGTGACATGGTGTGTTATCTTGGTGGAAGCAGCCATCAGAAGGTGGTGGTCATAATGTTAAGAAAATATCACAAGCATTATTACACCAGCAGTGGCTTGAACTGTTGATACAATGTAGGGTGAATCCAGGTTTTTATTTTTTTAACAACAAGTTATGACTCTACCATCTGAATGTTGCAGCAGAAATCAACTCATCAGACCAGGCAGCAGTTTTCAAATCTTCTATTGTCCACTTTTGAGTCTGTAAGAACTGTTCCTGTTCTTAGCTGTCAGGTGTGGCACTCGGTGTGGTCTTCTGTTGCTGCAGTTCTCTTTTACAAACTTTGGTTGTAACGAGTGGTTATTTTAGTTACTGTGGCCTTCCTATGAGCCCAAAGCCATTCTGCTCTGACCTCTGACATCAGCAAGACATTTAAACCCAAAGAACTGCTGCTGATTAGATATTTTCTCTTTTTCAGACGAAACCCAAACCTTTTAGATAGATGGAAAAATCTCAGTACATCAGTAGTTTTGGAAACACTCCAGTCTGGTACCAACAACCATGTCATATTCAAGTTACTTAAATCACCTGTCCCAATTGCGCACTGCTGGCACGGTCTCTGTGCACAGAAAGTCTGCGTTGCGCACACACACAAAAAAAAAAAAAAATCTAACCTGAATTGAAATTAAAATTCTGTTTTGCACTGTTAGTCAGTAAGTGACTGCCTGCTCCCGTATGGGATTAGAACGATGCCACCTTATCCCATAGTCCAGCCAATCACGCGATTCACATTCGTATATACGCAGCTAATCAAGGTCGTTGACAGGCTATGACAGCGTCCTTATGTGCCAGCACCGGTGTTTTAGCTAGCAAAGCGGCATGGCTGATGTGGAGTGAAGCCACGTTAATTACAACGTGTACAACCATTGGAGATGTGAGCAGGTCAGACGGAACGACTGACGGAAAAGTGTGGACTTTATACCAGTTTTTAAATTGTGTTGATAGGCCACGTAAAACCAGAGTTATGATTAAAAAATATATGCAATGTTTGTTTTTCTTCCTGAATACTATCGTTGTTTATATTTACTGCAGGAAGAAACGGTAAAAACTGCGTTTTATAAGGAAAACGTTCGAAAGCACTCTCTGCCTGTGAGCAAAACCAAAAAACCAAAACCCCTTTCCTATTGGTGGAAAAATGTACCATGTCGACCAATCAAAAAATACTATGGCAAAATGGCACTGGGCTGGGGGTAAGTTTTAGGAGTGACGGCGGTGTTTTGAGATGTGAGAGATTTGAGACGTTTAGCGCAAATCTTGTGTAGTTAGTGTGTAGTGTAGTCTATAGTTTTGTTGTGTGTGTCAGAACAATGAGGCGGCTGCTGAATGTTACAGGTGTTACAGGAGTGATACATCTCCTGTTGTCAGGCCTGCAGGTATCAGGCTGTTGTTCTCCTTTATCTCATAGTGGACAGAAATTATTTTTTGGAGTGGCACAAATAATTTGTGTGGCATCAGATTTGACGTAGAACACCTGATTGTTCTGTAAATAGTTTGAAATGTTTATTTAAAAAACGCCTTGGCTGCATTTTTAGGTAAATAGCTGCAAAATACTTTGTTTGCATAACTCGGTTACTTTTTTGAAGAGGTAACTATATAATTAATTGCCCAACATTGGTCATTATATACTGTATTTTGCAGACAGAGAGTTACAGGACTCTCTCCCAGACCACAGACTCAGACTCATAATACAAGTCAGAGCTTTATATTAAAGAAAGAAAGAAAGAAAGAAAGAAAGAAAGAAAGTTGTGTTTTCAAAATTGGAGTTCAAGTTATTTTTCCTTCCAATAGTGTTAACATACTACACAGGTCATGAACAAGATTTTTTTTAAATTTTCATTGTAAGTGGGCTAAAGCAGTTAATTAAAAGTAGTCTAACATAAATGTAAATGCTGTAATTTGATTATTTTAATAAACCATGTAACTTGGATGGATTAGATGCTGGCGTGACCACAGTGCACACGTCTGATGTCGCTCATAGTGGTCCAAGGGACCGCTCAGGGAGTTTGTGTGTTCGCTCAGACACATGAAAAATTAGAGGGAACATTGCTCGTGCCTAAGTACATTAAGGTGCTGCCATGTGATTAGCTAATTAAATATTTCTGTTACTGAGCAGTTAAATAGGTGTACATAATAAAATGGCCTGTGAATGAATACCCCCAACCATACCTGGATGAAATGTTTAAGCAAACAAAAGTTTTAGATTTAATATCAGTAGGTAAATGACATTAATGCTGAAAATTGATTTACCATCCACACCAGGGTAGCTGGGATAGGATGACATATGTGTTTGTTATAGAGATTAGACAAATATGAATTTGAATAATTACACGTTTTCTCTGCAATGCCCAAATGTTATGCCCTTACTGCCCATTTCCTGATTCCACCCAGCAGTGCTTTACAGCTGCCATTTTCAACATGTGCTCATGGCTTACCTGCATTAACTGATTTTTGGCCACTTGAGGGCGGTAGAGTAAGCTAAAAAATAAAAACCCATAATGTTACATTCACTTTGTCAATTCTTCTTTCCAAAATAAAGCAGACAGGAAACAGCACGCAGCTGTTTGCTGGTGGAAGCTCAGCTAATGTGATGCAGAGTTTGGATCAAGTTTACAGTGTGAAGAGAAAATGTGGATGATGTGAGTCTCTGTGAAAAGCTCAGACGGGAGTTTAAAGACAAGGAAGTCGACGACAACATTTTATGTAATCGGGACCAAATTCTCAGTGAAATCCAAAAGGCTGCTCCGACTCAAAGTGTGACATCGGGGTATAAAACCTGCAGAAAAAATAAAAACAGATTTATTATAGTCTGGAAGATGTTTCCACATCTGTTTCAAAGTGATGGAAAAATAACTGTTAAATATAAACATCTACCTCGGTTGTTGACGCCGCGACCCGCTCTGCAGAAAGGTTCAACATCTTTATCAATAGATCTTATCAGTGGGTGCTGTCATCACACAAGTATTGTTTTATGTTTATTAGAAAGAATCACTCACCACTGGATTTCTTCTTGTAGTAAATGAGCCCAGCAACTGAAAACACCAAACCCAGCAGCAGCCCTGCTGCACCAACAGCAATCTTATCTCTCCCTGAGTCAGGCGATGGTTCTGAAAACACATTTATCATCAGCAGCATATTACATCTACATATTTTACACTAATGTTTAATAAATAAATATATGAATTTTTCACTTTTCTGATTAGATAATCCTTTTTCTAATGACTACAGAGTCCTTTGATGTTGTAATGTAATGTATTCGCATTTAGATGAAACTTCTTTTATATTATTAATAACTCTAAAGTGCATTAGACTACAAGTCGCATTATAACCGTACATTCATGCAGTATTTTATTAATCGTCCTCACGTGGATGGCCAGTTTAGAAGCGCCAGCTGACCTAGAGTAACATGCCTGTCTTTGGACTTTAGGAGGAAGCTGGAGTAACTAGAGGAAGCCCACACACGCACAGGGAGAAACTGCATACAGAAAAGCCTGGCCAACCAGGAGTTTCAAACCAGGAACCTGCTTGCTGTGAGGTGACAGTGTTAACCACATCACCACTATGACGCTAAATCAGGGGTCCCCAATCCCAGTCCACAAGGGCTGGTGTCCCTGCAGGTTTTAGATGTGTCCTTGATCCAACACAGCTGATTTAAATGGATAAATTACCTTCTCAACATGCCTTGAAGTTCTCCAGAGGCCTGGTAATGAACTAATCATGTGATTCAGGTGTGTTGACCCAGGGTGAGATCTAAAACCTGCAGGGACACCGGCCCTCACGGACTGGGATTGGGGACCCCTGCGCTAAATCCTCTTGGCCATTTTTAATGTGTGGCAACCTCGACCTTTTACTCTGTCCCTGTTGATGTTCTCTCATAAGATGTCAAAGGAATGCATGCTGAAAAATGTTGATTGTATAGATCCAACAATAAAGCGAAGTCACATGTAAATGATAATCAGTTACGACCGTGAAAATACAGAAATACGGGTAGAAAAATGTACTTAAACTATTTGGAGTAAATGTAAGTGGCATTTACTTATTACGTTAACTTGCTTTAAGTAAACATGTCCACAATAGCATGGAACACCTTTTATAACATCGCTTGTCTTAAGCTGACATCTTCAAGTTTCAAGTTCACCTTTAAAATTCTTAATTCATAACCTTTTTAAAGTTAACGTGATGACTTCACCACACAACTCAGTTTATCGTATATTTTATATATTTAAAACTCATCGTTAAGAAGGCATCATCAATGCAATTATGAAATAAATGTATGAAAATATATCATTATGTAAATATACCACTTAATACAAAATGTAAAAATAGTGCTGAAAAAAATTCAGTATACAAGTTCTATTTTTCTTTTCCTTTTGAGTTTTTGTTTCATTTTTCCTTTGTAATCCAGTCCAAATTCAGCCTCCTGCTGGGATCAGGTTAATTTTGATATTTCACATCAAATAATCCTGCCACATTGCTTTTGAACAACTGGGCCCTAGGGAACTACGAACCCAAAGGTATCCAGTTCACACTTGACAAAGAAAAGCATAAAATCTTTAAGTTAAAACAGCTGGAACAAGAAAATGAAGAACATATTGCACATTGCAGTTTCACATTAAGTCTGTAAATAAATCAGCTTGTTAGAATAACTGAATGACTAGATTAATAAAATATATCTCTTTTATCCAAGCCCCAGATATATACATTTTTAACAATTTCAGTAATATTAATAAAACATTTCATGATCAAGTAGACCTTCAAAACAGCAGCATCTCTGTCAACATGAACATTTACAGCCCAGACTCTGAGAAATCTAAATAAATTAATTAAATCATTAGTTACATTGTTAATTTAGTTGTGATGTTTTATAAACAAACTTCTTAAGTCATATGTTTATTTTTTGCGGAATATTTCTGAATTCTCCAGTCTGAGTGGACAAAGTATCTTTTCCCATTTGGCAAACTCAAAATGAAATTTTTTCCATTTGCTGCCATTGTTTCTTAGATGATTCCACCTTCAGACAGCACCTCCAAACAGGTAGATTAACTTGTTGGCACCAAAATCCGGCCTATACAATAATAAAAAGAAGACAGAGTTAAAATTGATCCATTTAAATAACAATAATTTTGTGTTAATGTGTTAAAATTGCAGCTGCTACAAGGTGTGGTAGAGTTAGATGTGGAAATAATGACTGTTAGAGTAAACAGCTTGTTACCTACAGAGCAAGTAAACTAGTTAGTCCTTAAATTCACTAATATAATTGCTCAAGTTACAGATACAGACATTAAGGAGGTCATGTTTGTCATGTTTCTCACTTGTAGTGTTCCGCTTGTAGAAAACAGCTCCGCTGAGTACAAACACCAAACCCAGCAGCAGCCCTGCTACACCTATAGCAATCTTATTCTTCTGTGCCTCAGATGTTGGATCTGAAAACGCGTATATCACTATATTACATTTATATACTGTGAATTTTGTACGTCTTATTTATTTACAATATCATAAACCAGAATGAGGTCCAACAATAAGCTTTCCTCCTTTCACTGTCTTACCCCAGTCATAAAATTTGGGCTCCATGAGGCTGGCGTGCTCCACCATGCAGCTGATGTTCTCTCCGGGTTTGGGTATAATCTCCAGGTGGGAGTGAATCTGGTAGAGCCAGTTTCCATTGGGTAGCTCCTCAGTGGACGTGACATCAGTAGTTACCTCCTTTCCGTCCCTCAGCCACGTCAGTTTGATGTGTTTGGGATAAAAGTTGTACGCGCTGCACATGAGCATGCCTGGATGTTCGCTGTCTGGTGACTCAACTAACCTCAGCTTGACTGTGGGCTCAACTTGTGGAAAGAACAGACAGTCAGAACGATTTGGTATAAAATGAAATATCGTCAGTTAACACTGATTAGGCAGCAATAACACAGTTTCTGTAATGAGCCTTGTATGCTTCTCTGCAGCTTTTTTTCACCTGTCATGCTCTATTCCAATAGAGGATGCGTGCTCCGAAAAAGCAAACCAAAAATCAGATTTAAATTTAAAAATTGACAAAGAAAGCACAACAAAGAACCCTCAAGTGCACTAAAGGGTAAACAGTTAAATATGTAGTATTAAACATTAGGTATCTGTCTTCTAAGCCCTTGTGAGTAAGTGATTTAATAATTGACAAACATATTAATTTGCTCCTATTACAGAGACTTGGTTACAGCAGTATGAATATGTTAGTTTAAATTCATCAATCCTCTGAGCCATACTAACTGTCAGAATCCTCAAAGCACAGACCAAAGAGGAGTGGCAGCAATCGTCCACTCAAGCTTTTGAACCATAGATCCAGATTTACAACTTCATAGATTTCATTTCAAAGCAGAACTCTTAGCATTGTAAACTCTAATCGGAAAACTCAGAAAACAGTTTTATTTGCTGTCAACTATCATTCACATGGCCCTTACTCACAGTTCCTAGGTGAAATCTTAGACTTTCTAATTTAGTCCTCAGCTCTGATTAAATAATTATAGCAGGTCATTTTAATATCCATGTATATGCTGAAAATGACAGCCTCAAAATTGCATTTAACCTGTTAGTAGACTCAATTCTCTCAAAATGTAAAAGACCCCACCCACCACATTAATCTGTATCGTGTTGGAAATGTGGCATTAAACATTTAACAGTATTCCCAGAAAACCCTCTTTTTGATTAAGCTTATAATTAGGGCTGGATCATGTGACTCGGAACGCTCCCTTAGTTATGCTACAATAGGTCTAGACTGCTGGCTGTTTCTGTTGATGCACTTAGCATTTCTTCTTCACTCACCTGTTTTCACCCTGTTTGTATTAATGAACCACTCTGCATTGCATTGGATTCAGATCTTCAGATTCACCTCTGGCTCTCTTCCACGGTGTGTCTTTTGTCCTGTCTCTCTTCTCTCACCCCTGACTGTTCATGGCAGATGGCTTGGGTATGTGTCACTCAGTGGTTGTCTGTTTTGTGGTATCTTTTTTCGAACTTTCGCTGACATTCCTCGCCTTTCTGTCTCCTTGTTTCCTGGTCATGAATTTTCTGTTAGTTCTGTTGTTTCTACTAACTGTTTTATTTTGGGAACTGCTTTTTCTTTCGTGTCCTCTGTGCTTTTTACTTTCACTCTAGGCTTTTCTCATTTCTCTAATTTGTCCCTCCATCTTCCTGCTTGTGACCAAGGTTAACAGAGGGACATCTTAATTCCCAAAATGCATCAAGAGGGCTGAGGAGCAGTAACTAAGCACGCAGGGGTGTTTCCTTTATGAAAGTGTTTTCACTTTCAATATTTAAAAGAGATGGCGCAAAAATCAGGAGAGATTTTCATTCATTGGTAATTCATCAGTTTGGAGTGTTTAAGGAAGTTGAACACAGGGAGGTAATGATAACTCCACACAGATCCACAGGTTGGATTTTTAATTAGGAACCTTCTTTCTGTGAGGCGACAGTGCAAACACTGCAGCACTGTTAGTAATTTTCAAAAACTTACCAGTCACAGGATTCAGTCACTGATTCAGTCACCAGCAAACTTTTTCTCATGTACTTAAAAAACATTTTAGGGATAGTCCCTGTAGAGCACCAAGCTGTTACCTAGTGCTTTATTGATGTCACAGAAATAAGAAGTGTAACTATCAATGGCTGCTGTAATCTAAAACATCATTAGAGTTTCAGAGTTTTTCTATGCTCACCTGGTCTTGAAAGCACATTAAACACTAGCGGGATGTTGGTTCTGCACTTCTGTTCGTTCTTTTTTTCTTGTTCCAAGAAACGTTCGTTTTTGTTGAGTTCATCTGCAACTTCTTTCAGTTTCTCTGTGTAGCCGACATATTTCCCCAAAGTGCTGTTGTACTGACCCATAAGCACCTTATTAAAGTAGATCTGTGCCAGATAAACAACATCATCTTTGGAAGTAAACAGGCAACGGATCAACCCGTAACCAAAGTAAGCATCTGTAACACAAAGTCAACAATTAGCTGATGCCGAAATGCTCATGTGTGTTGTCTTCTCACACACAACACAAGCTCCAGTTCAACAATCTTAAATGTAAGCTTGTGTTTACTAAATAAATGTAAAAAATGAATCAAACGTCTTTTTTATTTTTACTGTAAGATAGATAAACAGCTACTATCTTAAAGTTACCTACCTGCTCTTGAAAATAAGAGGAACACACTTGTTAGCAGTAAAGTGCAGTGAATATGCATGGTGAAAAAATAGGAATCACGAATGAAAATAGGAAGAAGTCTGATCTTGTAGCAGAAGGAAGTGAAGCGCCAGATTGAGCAACAGCATTTTTTTATGCAGGTTTTTAGTAGGCGTGGTGCTCTGTGGGACATGATTTAATTTTATTGTCGGATTTGTGCAGACAGTAAAGCTTTTTTTTAAACAGACAATGCTGTAACAAGTCGTAATTTTTATGAAATATCCACAGACTTTACCCTGATTCTTTTGAATTATTAAACACAACCCATAACAACCAAGTTACTGAAAAGATTTATATTTGATTTTATAAAACTTATTGGTTTTGCATTTATCTGAACACCAGCAGGCTAGCAGCTGATATCCACATTTTTGACTGCTGTCAGCATATCAGGAAATATGTTTTTATTTATTTGTAATAATACTGATTTTAATGGCCGATGTGTTTATTTAATGGGACATCAGAGCTTTACATGTTTATTAACCAAAGATAAAGAGCTGAAACAGTCATTTTTTTCAACAAAGATTTCTTTATTTCGCTGGTACAGAAAAGAAGATTAAATAACAACCAAAGTTACATAAACAATACAGTTGGTGTTTAGTCACAGACAAAAATGAGCTTCATTGCCCAGGTATGGCAAACTATAGTTATTGTGCATATAATGCAAAAAATTTAAATCCAGTCTTCACTACTCGAGAAAACCTTGTTACATTTTACTGCTGCCTCCTAGAGACTGTTTTAGCACATTTTATTTAAAATTCATAATGACAAGTCACTTCTCACTGCTTTCGTGTCTCAAGCATAGCCAGTAGCTCCATATCTCTTACTTGGCAAACGTTTCTGCCCTTCCTGACACAACCCCCAAGGGATTTGTGTCTCCTGCCAGGATCAAACCAGAGATCTTCTGCTTGTTAGAGGAATGTTCAAACCACTACACTGCTACTACTACTGCAGATAATGACTACATGTTAGCTAAAAGTGCTGCAACAGCCCAAGCAAACAGCATTAAAGTAATTTAAATAAGGAAACAAAAAGTCAAATGGCCTTTTGAATTTCCTGTGTGAATCTGAAACATTTCTCACAATAAAGATTGGATGCAATTAGTGCATACTGTTTCATTACAGTTCATTTTTAACCTTTAGACTGACCTAAATGTTGAATTCTTTATTGAGTGATCCATGACTTTGTGCCACAGTTTTGTTGTGTTTATTTGTGTGATTTTCATGCATATAATCTCTCTAAGATTGAGACATTTTTTTGTTTTCAAGTCCTTTGACAATTAAAAATGTTCCCGTTGCGACTCCCAGCAGACCCAGAGTCAGGCCCACTGCACAGAAAACATCCAGTCCAGGACTTTCATGGCTTTTCATTATTTCTGTTTCTGCAGAAGAAGAAAAAAAGAGCATTATAATTACTGACAACAGTAAACAAATCTTTTCATTTTAATTTTATTCATTAGGGCAAATATTTACCCCAGATTCTTGTTTGGGGTGTCTCCAGTGCCGAGTGCGCCACGGTGCAGCTGTAAATGTCGCCCTCGCTCGGGGTGAACACCAGAGTTGAGAACTGGTGGAAGGTTTGATCTTTATTGGGAAAATACCGACTGAGCGACACCCCCTCAGACACTGGATGGCCGTTTTTGGTCCAGCTGACATTGATGGAAGGTGGATAAAAGTAATTCACAAAGCAGATCAGACTGTTTTCAACTCCCAGCTCGACTTCATCTGCAGGGTAAAGCATGCTCTCAGGGGGGTCTGTGGTAGGATCAAACACAATTAACATCATCAGATGTTTTTAGCAATGTTATAACATGAAGTCAACACAAGAATAAAAATTCTTTACCTTTATCTTCAGGTGGATTTTTCTCCTCTACCGTCCAGTATGACAGAAGTGCTGGACATGTTCTTCTGGCTTTTTTTGCATTGTTATATACATTCAAATCCTGAAATGTTTCACTTGGGTTAAATATGAAATACCGGGGCACCGTGTATACAACTTCGTGTCTCTCGAAGTCCACATACATAAGCTCCTCAGCATCAAATTCATACTGTGTCTCAGTTCTCCCATCAACAAAGCAGGCCACGACATAGGTAATTTCATGTGAAACTGAGAAAAAAGACAAAAAAATGCAAACAAGAGAATAACAATAAATGTATTAGTATGAATAGAGTAGCACAGAATAGCCCTTTATTGTCACTGTACATACAATATAAAGAGTAAGACAGCAGGAATCAATAACAAACTCAAGGAAAATTTTGTTACAAAAAAGTGAAAATTGTTCCCTCTGAGACACGTAACATATCAAATTGTGTGTTTCCAGAGTGTTCAGGTTGTAGGTTAACACATGAATGAACCCAGGGTGAAGCACAATCCTAACCTCATTCAGTGCAGGTAATGATCTAATGTACTACTGCACAGAAAAATAGGACTGCATCAGGAGGAGCAGTGGATGTAAAAATCTGTGCAGAGTCAAGTATGCCGATCTGTTTTTGAAATACATGCCAGTGAAGCTGGGTTGTTATTGTTAACCTCACAGTAGTATTAGTGAACAAGAAACTTCAAGTTACCAGACGACTTGTTTTGCTGTTTTAACAAATATAGCCACAAGTTGAGAAAATTCAAACATACATTGAATAGTATAAGTAAAGGAGTAAATTAGAAATTCATCCTTACTTTGAGAGAAGACACAGAAGCTGTTGAGCAGCAGGATTACGAGAGCAGAGCGCCTCATGTGTGAGCTGCAGGTGACCATCATCGGAAATTCCCGCACTGGTCCAAATCGAACAAAGTGCAAGCTATGATGTCTTTCAGGGTCAGTTAACAATAAAGCCCGGCTACACCTTCTTAGCACATGACCACTGATGGTAATAGAGCAGTCTAACCGGTTGTACAGGCGAGATACCTCAGAGAGATCGTTTGCCAGTAACTACATAACTTTCATCCAATCATTGTCATACAGAAAAGTTGCCTCCAAAATTCACATGAGGTTATGAAATTTATTACACCATCTTTTCGGCTTTACCGCAATTCTGCTCCACGTTTCAATACTTTCCGACTTCCTTATTCTGCCGTTGAAGCTCATTCTGAGGTTTTTGTTCTGTCTAAGATGGGTCACATGCTTAGTTTCCTCAAAAAAGAGGAACCGTTAAAAAAAAAAAAAAAAAAAAAAAAAAAAAAAAAAAAAAAAAAAAGGCACTATAAGCTGAAGACCTTGCTTATAGACACACACACACACACACACACACGGGTATAAATTCCTTTCCCTCTTGTAGTTTGGAGAGAAAAATCTGTGTCTCTTATACTCACTTGAATTGTGGTTCGCATTTAATAATAATGAAACCATGCTGGTTTTATCCACGTTACTCCACCGAAATCTGTACGTTTGAATTAGTAGAGTAGTAAAGAAGTAGTAAAAACCCTAAAAGCAGAAGTGGTGTATAATGAATGAAGTGAGTGTCCACAGCTGCAGGGTTCACGGGTCCCTATGGACTTCTTATGTTCTCACCAAAATGCACTCTGTACTTTCAGCCACACTGGAGGCATTTCCATTTTTCTTAAATATTTCCAAAGGAGATTTGTAGTAAAGTTTCCTTTCACTGCACTGTTTACGTCACGGTTTCTGGCTGCTTCTTCTCTGCCTTTGTGGGGGGTTTTGACTTTGGTGGAACAGCTGATCCAATGATTACTGGCAAACCTGACTTCAATTAGCCTAAAGTCTGTTCCTTTTTAAAAAAAAGTTTACTTCCTTGAAAACATTTCCAAGCAACAGCAGAGTTAAGTTTTTACGCTTATCCAGCTTACAGTGTTTTATAGTGAGTAGTAATAAGTTCCTGAGCTATATTTTCGGTGTGGCAGGGTGTGTCATCCTGCACAGAATTCACTGCCAACAGTGAATGTTATTGACTGAAAAGTGCATGTACAGTAAATGCTCTGCATCAATGTTTAATCTACATTAAGGATCAAAGTAACATCCACATGACTGGTTTTCTGGCTGAATATTACATTGTATCACTGTCCCTGTGGGCTAGTCTTCCTCCTATAATGTATCAAGTTTTTACAATAAGGAAAGATGAATTATTTGTATATTTTCTAACTGGGGATAGCTTGTTTTATTTGCAAAAAGGGCATTATTTTTCACTCAGCAGCCCTTTTATTAGGTATAACTTACTAGTATCAGGTTGCCTTCAGAGCTGCTTTAATGTTTGATGGCACAGATGCCTCAGAGATGTCAGTCCATATTGACATGACAGCATCACACAGTTGCTACAGATGTGTTAACTAAACAACCATGATGTGAATTTCCTGATCCACCACATTCCAAAGGTTCTCTGTTGGATTGACATCTATTTACTTGGAGGCCATTTGAAGACAGTGAACTAAGTTTAGTGTTCAAGAAACCAGTTTGAGATGATCTCAGCTTTGTGACATGGTGTGTTATCCTGGTGGAAGCAGCCATCAGAAGGTACACCATGATCATAATGTTAAGAAAATATCACAAGCATTATTACACCAGCAGTGGCTTGAACTGTTGATACAATGTAGGGTGAATCCAGGTTTTTATTTTTTTAACAACAAGTTATGACTCTACCATCTGAATGTTGCAGCAGAAATCAACTCATCAGACCAGGCAGCAGTTTTCCAATCTTCTATTGTCCACTTTTGATTCTGTAAGAACTGTTCCTGTTCTTATCTGTCAGGTGTGGCACTCGGTGTGGTCTTCTGCTGCTGCAGTGCTTTTTCTTTTCTTTTTCTTTTTTTTTGCAAACTTTGGTTGTAACGAGTGGTTATTTTAGTTACTGTGGTCTTCCTATGAGCCCAAAGCCATTCTGCTCTGACCTCTGACATCAACAAGACATTTAAACTCAAAGAACTGCCACTGATGGGATATTTTCTCTTTTTCAGACCATTCTCTCTGGAAGAATCAGTACTTCTGGGAACACTCCAGTCTGGCACCAACATCCATGTAATTTTTAAGTTGGTTAAATCACCTGTCTCCCTTTTGATTTGACCATGTTTACATACCTAAGTGCATTAAGTTGCTGCCATGTGATTAGCTAATTAAATATTTTTGTTACCAAGCAGTTAAATGGATGTACCTAAAGAAATGGCCTGTGGATGTATATCCTCAACCACACATGGATGGAATGTTTAAGCAAATGCAAGTGTTTTATTTATTATCAGTAGTTAAACGACATTAATGCAAAAAAATTGATTTACCATCCACACCAGGGTAGCTGGGATAGAAAGATAGGATGACATATGTGTTTGTTACACAGATTAGACAAACATGAATTTGAATAATTACACATTTTCTCTGCAATCCCCAAATGTTATGCCCTTACTGCCCATTTCCTGTTTCCACCCAGCAGTGCTTTACAGCTGCCATTTTCAACATGTGCTGAAGGTTTACCTGCATTAACTGATTTTTGGCCACTTGAGGGCGGTAGAGTAAGCTAAAAAAAAAAAAAAACCCATCATATTACATTTACTTTGTCAATTCTTCTTTCCAAAATAAAGCAGACAGGAAACAGCACGCAGCTGTTTGCTGGTGGAAGCTCAGCTGATGTGATGCAGAGTTTGGGTCAAGTTTACAGTGTGAAGAGAAAATGTGGATGATGTGAGTCTCTGTGAAAAGCTCAGACGGCAGTTTAAGGACAAGTTGACCACAACGTTTTACATCATTGAAACCAAAATCTCAGTGAAATCCAAAAGGCTGCTCCGACTCAAAGTGTGACATCGGGGTATAAAACCTGCAGAAAAAATAAAAACAGATTTATTATAGTCTGGTAGATGTTTCCACATCTGTTTCAAAGTGATGGAAAAAATAACTGTTAAATATAAACATCTACCTCGGTTGTTGACACCGCGACCCGCCCTGCAGAAAGGTTCAACATTTATATCATTAAATCTTATCACAAGTATTGTTTTATGTTTATTAGAAAGAATCACTCACCACTGGATTTCTTCTTGTAGTAAATGAGCCCAGCAACTGAAAACACCAAACCCAGCAGCAGCCCTGCTGCACCAACAGCAATCTTATCTCTCCCTGAGTCAGGCGATGGTTCTGAAAACACATTTATCATCAGCAGCAGATTACATCTACATATTTTACACTGATATATATCAAATATATGAATCACGAGTCAATTTGATAACACTACTTTTATATTATTAGTAAGTCTAAAGTTCATTAGACTGCAATGTGTTGTACATTCATGCAGTATTTTATTAATCATCCTCACGTGGATGGCCAGTTTAGAAGCGCCAGCTGACCTACACTGTTAGACTTTTCATCGCCACTTTACGGTAACATACTGGCGTCACTGTTGCCAGCGTCATACCGTGACGCCGTGTTACGGTAGCTTACCGTTCTGCAGGATGATTCCGTTTTTTGCTGTTGTGGTATAATACTCTTGGACAAATTATGGTAACGCACCGTAGCTTTTTTTTACGGTATCTCACTGGCGTCACTGTCGCCAGTGAGATACCGTTATGTCGTTATGTCGTAAATTACGTCAACAAAGTAACATCATACTGTGATTAAGAAATTGGTATACTACCGTTTATTCACGGTATGTCACTGTAAGCCCGCTGCAAGGTAATAAACTGCAATATATTAACCAGTAACTTACCGTTATCACGCATCATCAGTACCAAAAATATTCATCTCTGCTAGAGGATACCGTGTCCCAACAGGCGGTCATTTACTGTTTAACAGGTCGTAATTTACCGTAATTTCAGTTAACAGTAACATACTGTAAGAGACTGGAGGGTTCCAAAAAAACTGGATGGATGGATAGATAGATAGATAGATAGACACACACACACAAAATATAATTCATGTGCTTTACACCACTTTTTATTTCAGTTCTGATTTTCCTCTGCAGAAATACACATTTCCAAAATCAAAAACTGAAAAGAACTGAAAACGCATTTTCATTGAGGAAGCACTTGTTTTTACTAAACCATGTAATCCATTATTTTCTCAGATGGTTGTACAAACAATAACGATATTATGTCATATCCATATCATGGCAGACAACATATGCTCAAGTGTTGGGTTTTCTTAGTTATATTTTGTAGGGTCTTAAACCTACAATGTGAAGTGCCTTGGCATTCATTTTGTTGGCACCATACAAATAAACTGAATTGTAATGAATATAATATCAAGCCCCACACTTCTGCCTTTATATACACTTTGTCCAAAATACTGGCTCACACCACCAAATCAATGCACAAAGCAGGGTCCACAAGGACATGGATGAGCGTGTGTGGTGTGAAGGAACTTGACTGACCTGCATTGAACCCTGATCTTGCTTTGTGGACTGAGTTCATTGATTTGTAGGGTGAGCCAATACATGTGACAATTAAAGTGTAAGTAGCTGCAATAATTTTTAACAAACGGGTAAAAGAAGGAAAAAAAATCAACACTGTTGCACTCAACAAACCTGTTGGACAGAGACAGCGTCTTGCAAGATGGCAAGAGAGCTTGTCTTCATTGTTGTTCGTCTTGTGTAAATGTCCAGAAAGCATGGGCCATGGATCATCTGTGGAGACACAGGTAACAACACATTGGTCACTTAAATTATACAAGAAATTCACTAAAAATAGCAAAAACAGTTACCTAATTTGAAGTTCTCCACTCAAATTCAGTAAGCCACTGGAGGAAAGTTGTGACATGAGGGTTAATGTGAACAACCTTTCGCTTCACAGTGGTCCCAGTCCTTCTGCTTGTCCCAACCTTGGAGGCACATTTTGTTCCCTCTTCAGGGTTTATCCTTACAAAAACCTTGCACACGCTGACTCCTGGTATTCCAGGTTCAATACATAGAATGAACCAAAGAAGACTGACATTGCATCAGCAAAGATGTTCTCTTTGTCCAGCTCAACAATTACACGCCCCTCTGCACTCACCATCCAGCAGGTGGCGGTCATTGAACTTTTGTCCTTAAATGTATAGGGGCAACATGTTGTCATTATGCAACATAAAATAATTTCAATACTTCACTTCTTCACACTGTCTAGATAGTCATAAAGCAAATAGCTATGTACAGTTAATTATTAATGGCCTTATGTACACAAGTCCGTTTTAACATATTATAATTGTACATAATTGGGAATTATTCTGCCCATTAAACACACCTAACAAAGAGTCAGCCCAGTTAAATTACCGGAGATGAATCAACTGTATGGTTATTTTGGAGTTTATAGTTTGTTCTGCTGT
This sequence comes from Oreochromis aureus, assembly GCF_013358895.1. Lineage (NCBI taxonomy): Eukaryota > Metazoa > Chordata > Actinopteri > Cichliformes > Cichlidae > Oreochromis > Oreochromis aureus. Next base: position 19,929,016 of record NC_052952.1, read on the forward strand.
TAAACTTTACAGTATTGACTTCAGTATTTTTGCTGTTGGTGTAGCTAGATTACTATGTTGATCAGTAATATGTAATGTGAAATTTGATATTGTTACTTTGCTGGATTCACTGAGACACATGTCCAACAACCTTGGTTTATAAAGGAAATTACAGAAATTTGAGCTAACAAAACAGAGACTGGATACCTGTGTCCACGAAAAGCTCCTGTGCCAAACAGAAATTTTAATATGGTCTAATCAGCTCTATTTCATAAATGACTTCTTACCAAGCATGATCAGCCTTGGGGTGCTTGGCAGGCTTTTAACATGCAAACAGAACAATATAAATTTGCGTGCACTGAAGCCACAAAATTTAGAAATACACAGTTGCAAAAAGTTCAGTGACCAATTACCTTTCCTGAATGACATATGCAATGCAAAAATAAGAGTATTGTCAATAGGGACCAATTCCCAGTTTTTACATGATCAAAATTATTCACAAAAGGCTTCAATAAACAGAAAATGTGTGCCAACAAGAGAGCAGTGCACAAAAACGAAAAGATATTTGAGCTCGACGCTTTATTGGGTTTAACATGACTTAGTCAGCACTCCGCACCGTACAGGTAGTACAAGCACACCTGAAAACACTGACCAGCTAACAGCTTTAAGCATTTGGGCGCAACTTCGGTAGTTCACCGATTTACCTGTTGCAAACGTCCAAGTTTCTATCAAGTCTCATAAATCCATCGGCAACTATTACCTAACTAGTCTTTTGAGTCTCCACATTCATAGCTATTGACATTTTGTCTTAGCATTTGAATGAAAATATCCTGGTAGGGTAGCTTAAAAGTCAAAACAAACAGTAATAAGAACGCATTTCGGACTTCTCTCGAATAAGTGAAAAAACACTTACCTTCAGACTGATTAGCTGGTTCCGATCCAACTTTAATGTGTCCCATGTCAGTCCGTTTTAGGGAAAAAGTGTTAAGTGGTTTCATTTAATTTTGGGATACTCCCGCATGGACGAGCAATCTGGAGTCTAGCAGAGTTATCACGAATAGCATACGATCTTCAGATATAATCCAATCAACCTTGCATTTAACCCGATTGAACATCCAGTTACCTCTGACTACTTCTAAGTTGCACATGTTAACGGTCTCATCATCACTCTGTGCTGCAGCGAACTGGATCTGTGGCACAGAATAGTTGATGGTCATGTTGTTCTCCTGCTTTGCAGCTTTGTTTGAGTCTGAATTAATTGCGGCTTAAACGTGCAAAACTAAGAGAAGCAGATCAATATTTTCTTCTTGTTGTTATTTAATGGTGGTTGGCAACCAGCGAAAGGAGCATTAACCACTCGAGCAATATTTTCTATCCCCATTGTTGTTTTGAAAGTGAATACCCGACGTGTGCGTCATACGTCACGTTGTACGTCAGGTGAAGGTGTGGTGTCGGCTATCGCACCTGTCGCATTAAAAAGCTTTAAAAACGTAACAATTGCTTTAAAAACACAACCCAACGCGCTAAACTGTGATAATGTGCAGAGCATATTATTAGGTTAGTTCACTGTAGTTAGGCAGAGGTGTCTTAAAAAGAACCACCTTATACAAAACAAATGAAGGTCCAGAAAGAATAAGAAGAGAAAAAAGGAACACCCTGCTAAATTAAGTCATTTTTAAACATTACTCTAAATGTAACCATTAGTATTTGTTGCTGGCCATACAAAAATAAGTATACTTCAATTATATTTCCCAAGTATACCTTACCTAGTACGTATACTAATAATGCTTCTTGGGACTATATTGGCCCCGTTTTAGTACATAACAGTATTCTTGAAATTAACTTTTAGATGTACTTTTGTTCACCATAATTGTACTAGCATAATGTCATAATGTCTACAAGAGTATAATTAAAATATACGCGACTCTATCACAATACTAACCTTACAAGTATACTATTAATTAATAGTATTACTAATGTTTCACATTGTTTGACTTAACAAATACATTTATTAATATATGAGGTTCCATTCAGTTCAAGGAATTAAATTTTAGTGTGGCTGCAACTTACTCCTTAAGTTAAAAATTATGCTGTAGTTTATATGTTATACTACTTTCACAGTGAATCACATTTTATGGTAATACACTCTGAATGAGGATTTAAGTAATTACTCTTAGATCTACAGTAGAAAACAACAGAAATCCGGATGGTGTAATAGTATAATCTCAGTAACATCACCAATTGTTACATTTGCTGTATTTTACAGCTGTTTCCATGAGTATGGTGAGTTACCGTAAAAATAATGTAATCTCATGGAATTTTCCCACAATTACATGCAAATTACAGTACTAAACTGCTAACATCCTTTAGAGTTTTTTACTGTTGATTTTGCAGTACTAAGCTATGGAAATTACTGCAAAGGCTAACAGTGTAGAGTAACATGCTTGTCTTTGGACTTTAGGAGGAAGCTGGAGTAACTAGAGGAAGCCCACACACGCACAGGGAGAAACTGCATACAGAAAGGCCTGGCCAACCAGGAGTTTCAAACCAGGAACCTGCTTGCTGTGAGGTGACAGTGTTAACCACATCACCGCTATGTCGCTAAATCCTCTCGGCCGTTTTTAATGTGTGGCAAACTCGGCCTTTTACTCTGTGAATTCTCCGTTGATGTTTTCTCATAAAATGTCAAAGGAATGCATGCTGAAAAATGTTGATAGTATAGATCCAACAATAAAGCGAAGTCACATTTGAATGATAATCAGTTACGACCGTGAAAATACAGAAATACCGGTAGAAAAATGTACTTAAATGATTTGGAGTAAATGTAAGTGGCATTTACTTATTATTAAGTTACCTGGCTTTAGGTAAACATGTCAAAAATAGTATGAAATGCCTTTTATAACATCGCATGTCTCACTCTGACATCTTCAAGTTTCGTGTTTTACTCAAACAACAACCATAAAGTTTACATCTGAATCAGTTGCATTTAGTAGCAGGTAGTCATATTTTATGTTTAAACTCTCACTGAGTGGATTTACGTGTGTAAACCTGTAAAATGAAGTAACTAATGAAATACTGTGTGATTTTCTAATCTAAAACTCAGATACAGGTAGCATTAAATACTGTCTTACCCCAGTCATATATCATGGGCTTCATGAGGGTTGCATGCTCCACCATGCATGAGATTTTTTCCTCGGGTTTGGGTGTATACTCCAAGTAGGAGTGGATCTGATAGAGCCAGTTTCCATTTGGCAGCTCCTCTGTGGAAGTCACATCGGTTGTTGTCTGCTTTCCGTCCCTGAGCCACGTCAATTTGATTTGTTTTGGGTAAAAGTTGTACGCGCTGCAGACGAGCATGCTTGGATGTCTGCTGTCTGCTGCATCCACAGACCTCAGCCAAACGTAGGGCTCAACTAGAGGAAACATCCAAGTCATTAAAACAAAATTTTACTTTCTTTGTAGACAGAAAGACAGAGAGACAGTTTTAAGATAATTGCTGTGATGTTTTGTGAAAATTACCTGAATTCTGGAGCTCATCATAAATCAGTGGGACATTTCTTTTGCAAAGGTTTGATTTCCATACCTCACGTTTCATAAAGTCCTTGTCACCGTTGAGCTTATCTGCAACTTCTATTCCGTTCTTTGTGTAACCAACTACTTTCCCCACACTGCTGTTGTATTGGCCTTCTAACACCTTATTAAAGTAAAACTGCTCCACGTACACGGCATCGTGGCCGTCAGGGGAAGTAAACTGGCAATGAGCCATATAATATCCAAAGAGAGCGCCTGAAAAATGTTTTCAAACAAACAGTAGTTAACATGGTTAGTTAAATGTATATCCTATCATCACACATCAGATCCTACAGCTAAACAGATAGCTGCTAAGTAGCTATTTGAGTCTGTTGTATCACTTTGATCAGCAGTATAAATAAAAAGTGTAACTTACCTTCTGTTGAAAAGACCAGCAACAGCACGAGGAAAGGAAGAAAACTGTGAGTACGAGACATGCTGTCTGGTAAATAAGAGCGAGGTGACTGAATCATCACACCTTGACAACAGTAGTTAAAGTTGGCACTGAGTTGTAAAAATCAGGAAGTTGAGTTCCCGAAATGTATTGTTTTGATTTCAGTGCTCATGTTGTCACTGGGTCTCATATTACCCCCTCAGTTATTTTTGCATAAAGATTACTGATGGGGAAAAAAGAAGTAAAAAAAATACATTTGGTTAAAAATCTGGAAGTAAAGATTTTGAACCAGCATTTTTTTTCATGGTGCCACTTCAGTCAAATGGAGAACTCAGGATATGTATATTTTCTAAGTGTAATTAATAAAACAAAACAAAACATTACACATTACTAGTAAAGCAAATTTTGTATTGGTAGATTATAGTACTTATGTAAACCACAAAGAGAAACACACAGAATACAAAAAGCTTTGAATCACTTTATCGTGGTTTTGTATAAAATTTATTTATGCATTATTACACCACCAGCAAGCTGAACTGTTAATACAAGGTAGGGTGAATCCAGGTTTTCATGTTTTTTACACCACGTTCTGCCTCTACCATCTGACTGTTGCAGCAGAAATCAACTCATCAGACCAGGCAGCAGTTTTCCAATCTTCTATTGTCCACTTGTGATTCTGTAAGAACTGTTCCTGTTCTTAGCTGTCAGGTGTGGTACTCGGTGTGGTCTTCTGCTGCTGCAGTGCTTTTTCTTTTCTTTTCTTTTTTGCAAACTTTGGTTGTAACGAGTGGTTATTTTAGTTACTGTGGCCTTCCTATGAGCCCAAAGCCATTCTGCTCTGACCTCTGACATCAGCAAGACATTTAAACTCAAAGAACTGCCACTGATGGGATATTTTCTCTTTTTCAGACCATTCTCTCTGGAAGAATCAGTACTTCTGGGAACACTCCAGTCTGGCACCAACATCCATGTAATTTTTAAGTTGGTTAAATCACCTGTCTCCCTTTTGATTTAACCATGTTTTCATGCCTAAGTGCATTAAGATGCTGCTATGTGATTAGCTAATTAAATATTTGTGTTATGGGAGCAGTTAAATAGGTGTACCTAATGAAATGGCCTGTGAATGTATGTCCTCAACCACACATGGATGGAATTTTTAAGCAAATGCAAGTGTTTTATTTATTATCAGTAGTTAAACGACATTAATGCAGAAAATTGATTTACCATCCACACCAGGGTAGCTGGGATAGAAAGATAGGATGACATATGTGTTTGTTACACAGATTAGACAAACATGAATTTGAATAATTACACATTTTCTCTGCAATCCCCAAATGTTATGCCCTTACTGCCCATTTCCTGTTTCCACCCAGCAGTGCTTTACAGCTGCCATTTTCAACATGTGCTGAAGGTTTACCTGCATTAACTGATTTTTGGCCACTTGAGGGCGGTAGAGTAAGCTAAAAAAAAAAAAAAAAAACCCCATCATATTACATTTACTTTGTCAATTCTTCTTTCCAAAATAAAGCAGACAGGAAACAGCACACAGCTGTTTGCTGGTGGAAGCTCAGCTGATGTGATGCAGAGTTTGGATCAAGTTTACAGTGGGAGAAAATGTGGATGATGTGAGTCTCTGTGCGTCTGTCAAAAGCTCAGACGGCAGTTTAAGGACAAGTTGACCACAACGTTTTACATCATTGAAACCAAAATCTCAGTGAAATCCAAAAGGCTGCTCCGACTCAAAGTGTGACATCGGGGTATAAAACCTGCAGAAAAAATAAAAACAGATTTATTATAGTCTGGTAGATGTTTCCACATCTGTTTCAAAGTGATGGAAAAATAACTGTTAAATATAAACATCTACCTCGGTTGTTGACACCGCAACTCGCCCTGCAGAAAGGTTCAACATTTTTATCAATAGATCTTATCAGTGGGTGCTGTCATCACACAAGTATTGTTTTATGTTTATTAGAAAGAATCACTCACCACTGGATTTCTTCTTGTAGTAAATGAGCCCAGCAACTGAAAACACCAAACCCAGCAGCAGCCCTGCTGCACCAACAGCAATCTTATCTCTCCCTGAGTCAGGCGATGGTTCTGAAAACACATTTATCATCAGCAGCATATTACATCTACATATTTTACACTGATATATATCAAATATATGAATCATGAGTCATTTCGATGACACTATTTTTATATTATTGATAACTCTAAAGTGCATTAGACTACAATGTGTTGTACATTCATGCAGTATTTTATTAATCATCCTCACGTGGATGGCCAGTTTAGAAGCGCCAGCTGACCTAGAGTAACATGCTTGTCTTTGGACTTTAGGAGGAAGCAGGAGTAACTAGAGGAAGCCCACACACGCACAGGGAAAAAATGCAAACTCCATACAGAAAGGCCTGGCCAACTAGGAGTTTTAAACCAGGAAATTGGTGACAGTGTTAACCACATCACCGCTATGTCGCTAAATCCTCTTGGCCGTTTTTAATGTGTGGCAGCATGGGCCTTTTACTCTGTGAATTCCCCGTTGGTGTTCTCTCAGAAAATGTCAAAGGAATGTATGCTGGAAAATCCGGATATATCCACAAAGAAAGCAAAGTCACATTTGAATGATAATCAGTTACGACCGTGAAAATACAGAAATACCGGTAGAAAAATGTACTTAAATGATTTGGAGTAAATGTAAGTGGCATTTACTTATTATTAAGTTACCTGGCTTTAGGTAAACATGTCAAAAATAGTATGAAATGCCTTTTATAACATCGCATGTCTCACTCTGACATCTTCAAGTTTCGTGTTTTACTCAAACAACAACCATAAAGTTTACATCTGAATCAGTTGCATTTAGTAGCAGGTAGTCATATTTTATGTTTAAACTCTCCCTGAGTGGATTTACGTGTGTAAACCTGTAAAATGAAGTAACTAATGAAATACTGTATGATTTTTCTAATCTAAAGATCAGATACAGGTAGCATTAAATACTGTCTTACCCCAGTCATATATCATGGGCTTCCTGAGGCTTGCATGCTCAACCATGCATGAGATTTTTTCCTCAGGTGTGGGTGTATACTCCAAGTAGGAGTGGATCTGATAGAGCCAGTTTCCATTTGGCAGCTCCTCCATGGAAGTCACATCGGTTGTTGTCTGCTTTCCGTCCCTGAGCCACGTCAATTTGATTTGTTTTGGGTAAAAGTTGTACACGCTGCAGACGAGCATGCTTGGATGTCTGCTGTCTGCTGCATCCACAGACCTCAGCCAAACGTAGGGCTCGACTAGAGGAAACATCCAAGTCATTAAAACAAAACTTTACTTTCTTTGTAGACAGAGAGTAAGAGACACAGTTTCAAGATAATTTCTGTGATGATTTGTGAAAATTACCTGAATTCTGGAGTCCATCGTAAAACATTTGGACATTTCTTTTGCAAAGGTTTGATTTCCATACCTCATGTTTCATAAAGTCCTTGTCACCGTTGAGCTTATCTGCAAATTCTATTCCGTTCTTTGTGTAACCAACTACTTTCCCCACACTGCTGTTGTATTGACATTCTAACACCTTATTAAAGTAAAACTGCTCCACGTACACGGCATCGTGGCCGTCAGGGGAAGTAAACTGGCAATGAGCCATATAATATCCAAAGAGAGCGCCTGAAAAATGTTTTCAAACAAACAGTAGTTAACATGGTTAGTTAAATGTATATCCTATCATCACACATCAGATCCTACAGCTAAACAGATAGCTGCTAAGTAGCTATTTGAGTCTGTTGTATCACTTTGATCAGCAGTATAAATAAAAAGTGTAACTTACCTTCTGTTGAAAAGACCAGCAACAGCACGAAGAAAGGAAGAAAACTGTGAGTACGAGACATGCTGTCTGGTAAATAAGAGCGAGGTGACTGAATCATCACACCTTGACAACAGTAGTTAAAGTTGGCACTGAGTTGTAAAATTCAGGAAGTTGAGTTCCCGAAATGTATTGTTTTGATTTCAGTGCTCATGTTGTCACTGGGTCTCATATTACCCCCTCAGTTATTTTGCATAAAGATTACTGATGGGGAAAAAAGAAGTAAAAAAAATACATTTGGTTAAAAATCTGGAAGTAAAGATTTTGAACCAGCATTTTTTTTCATGGTGCCACTTCAGTCAAATGGAGAACTCAGGATATATATATTTTCTAAGTGTAATTAATAAAACAAAACATTACACATTACTAGTAAAGCAAGTTTTGTATTGGTAGATTATAGTATTTATGTAAAACACAAAAAGAAACACACAGAATACAAAAAGCTTTGAATCACTTTATCGTGGTTTTGTATAAAAAATTTAATTAAATATATGTATATGCAAAGTATAAACAAAAATAGCAGTTATAGGTTAATAACAAGCACAATCTCTACAAGTTATGTGGTTAAGATATCAAAGAAGACAAAATCAAAAATACAACTGATTTACATGATGTACATCGAAGTTTATTAAACACTGTACACATTGTACAAACTTACATTTAGTCTCTATCACATGTCGGGTTACTGCATTTGTTTTGTGTGTGTTAACTTTATTGGCTTTAAATGGTACTGTGCAGAAATAATATAGTGTTTGTTTATCATATGCTGACTATATTTAACTGCAGAGAAGTTACTGTCGTTGGTGTCCCTTTACAAAGAAAAATACTCCGACTGTGATTCCCAGTAAGCCCAGACTCAGTCCCACTCCACAGAAAATAACTGGTCCAAGACTTTGATCACTGTTCGTGAGCTCAGCTTCTGTAGAGAAAGTTAAAGACAATATAAGTCATTACAGACACAATGAAATTTCTGTTTTTAGTGCCTTCATAAGGTCAAATATTTACCCCAGATTCTTGTTTGGGGTGTTTCCAGTGCCGAGTGCTCAACAGTGCAGCTGTAAAAGTCTCCTTCACTCGGTGTGAATGTCAGAGTGGACAACTGGTGGAAGGTTTGATCTTTATTAGGGAAATATCGACTGAGTGACACCCCCGTGGACACCGGATGGCCATTTTTGGTCCAGGTAACATTGATGGAAGGTGGGTAGAAATGATTCACCAAGCAGATCAGGCTGTTTTCTACTCCCAGCTCAACTTTGTCAGAAGAGAAGAGGACAATCTCTGGAGGGTCTAGAGGAGGTAAAAACACAAATAAAACTTTCCTCAGCATTTTCTCAATCATGTCTGTACAGAGATTGATGCTGGGGTTGATTTACCTTTTTCTTCTGGTGGATACTTCTCTTCCATTGCAGCAATTTTAGTAATTATTAAACACCAGTCCCTGTTGTCCAAAGCATCTTTAAGGATACTCAAACCCACCAAAACATGACTCGGATCGGGAAAAATAAATTTGGGAACAGTGTAGACAATCTCTTCTTTTGGGAAATCAGCGTATAAAAACTCTTCGCCATCAAACTCAAACTGAACCTCTGTCAGGCCTTGGACGAAACAGCCCACTACGTAGGTCATTTCATGGGGAACTGAAAAACAAAACTGTGGTTAAAACTGAAAAGCATAGATGTCAAGTCATATGATCGCAAATATGTACAGTTTATGTCTAATAATGTCTTTTCAGGCATTTGCATTCTTGAGTAACAGAAACAAAAAATTACTCTGGGTGCTTAACATGTCTCAACTAGCACATGAACTGCATGCTCCAGAACAAAGAAGTTGGAATAGATTGTTAGCTTAAAACTTACTTACTCTGTGAGAAGACACAGAAGTTGTTGAGTATGAGGATTAAGAGAGGAGCGTGCTTCATATCTGTTGTGTGATGTGACATCAGTGACAGCAGACTGAGTGGTGCAGTAGGGTTTTAACTTTACCACTGCTGCCAACAGGGAACGTCACAGTGAGTCATATGACCAGAACAGGTCCTGGGGTGGAGTAAAACAAACGAGTAACTGGAGAAAATTCCAATTAAATTTGTTCTGTGAGCTGTTCTTTGCGGATTTAACCAACTGAATTCAACAAGATATAAGCAGAACCCCATGGCTGATTTCCTGCCTCTACACACTACAAAGCCCATATAACAGGTAGAATTTAGTGAGTGTAAATAAGACCCTGGACTGAGTGTGACATATTGGCATTTTTGTCTCCTTGGGAAATACAGCAACTGTGACAAACTGCAAAGAAACAGTTTGTTTGTTCGCTCATATTTGTTGAGGTCTTTGAAAATTTGCATTTGAAATTACATGACAAAATGTGACTCCATTTATGCTGACATACTAATGCAACTTTATATAAAGATAGCTAGACAGAAAGAGAGAGAGAGAGGGAGGGAGGAAAGATGGATTCGTATTACATAAACGTGGCAAAAAAGAAAGTAAAAAGCAAAGGCAAAAGCAAGTTTCTTGGGAAAATAACGGCTACATTTCTCTTCTGTTTAATTTCCTTATACTAGACTTCCACTACTATACTAAGATTCCAAAAATTATTTTAGTTTCAGACTGGTTCAACTGCTTTATTTATCGGAATTACTGAGGGTGTGTCTGTCTGGAGTCTGTTGTGATCTGGGTAACTGATCTAATCAGGTGTGCCAACTGTTTCTTCACATTTGATCTTTACTTTTTGTTTCCTACAGTTCGTCCTGTCACGTTTGGGCTGAATAATTAGCTGTAAAATCAAATGTAAAGTTAGGATACAGCTTTATCTGATCAAAGTTCTTGCTGGCTAAACGATGAGCACTGACAAAATGTATAGATTTTATCTCAAACTTTATTCTGTCTTTGATGTGATGATGACAAAGTGGCACAAACTGATTAAATTGCTCTGTTTTTCTTCCTGTTTTTATATCATGGTCTGCGCTGACACTTGTTCGTATTCCTCTATCCAAAAATGGAGGTCCTGCGCTTCATTTCCCCGTTGCAATGGTGACTTACTTGCTTAACTCTGAATGAACATACTCAAAGTTGATTGAACTTACTCCAATCACTGTTCTGGAACAGGAAACTCACAGTTCCCATTTGTTGAACAGGTGATATGACCAATCTGTTGCCATGTCGTCAGACCTGCAGCTAAATCCTTTGTACACCTGAGTGAAGAGGAGCAGAGCTGTCAACTTATCACCGCCTGGTGGAGAGTTTGATCTGTCTTTGAACTCCGACTGACAGAAAAATTCTCCTACATGCTTGGGGACATGAAGCCGAGAGAGCCATAACTAAACATAATCTGTGATCAGGGTGTCCCAGGGCAATGTTTTGAAGGACACTGTAAGAGTGTTTGACTGACGTAGCACCAAGTATTTCAACAAGGCTTTGCATGTTAAAAGAATATTAAACTGAGTCAGTCACTAGAGGCTTTTGGCACAAAAAGCAAACATGCAGCATGAGGAATTTGACTGTTTTGGCTCAAATACAGTAGTACTTAATCTATTCAACTATGTACATGTTTTATATTTTCTAAAGAAAAACCGGGCATTAAATAGTGATTAGATGGTAAGGAAACCTCTAGATCTTGATGTCCTGGCTGTGGAGCAAAAACAAAGAACACTCTAATGTTGCAGATGTGTTGCACATGGGCTCTTTTCAACGAAAAGGCTAATACACTGATAACAGCTCAGCCCCATAGTATTCAGTGTCCCAGTGTGCCATGACAAACTGACAGAGTCTCCAACACAAACAAAATGAAATATGATGAATGCAAATATATATTTTTATTCATAGCTGTGACATGATTCAGTCTACCAGCAATATAAACCAAGTTTCCAGTAAAAACATACGAAGGGTCACTGTTGGACATGGAATTTGGATATTTACGGTACTGTGGAAAAGTCTTGAGTCAGCCCATATTTCTTTATATTTTGCTGGAAAAATGCATTTATTGAAATATGCAAACATGAATGAAAACATTGTACATAAAATTACTTAAAGCAGTCTTCCAGGTGTCTTGTATTTCACTCTTTTGTTGATGTTGGCTGTCTCTTGTTTTGTTGTATGCCTATCGTACTGTGTAATCTTTTGCATTTTTTTCATGAAAAAAAAGACGAATTTTTCTTTTTGTAACAGGCTGCTTATGACAAAGTGCCTAAAGATACAATGTGTTCTTTGCTTCGTTGTCTTTTATGTGTAGACAACACTGGAGACGATTGGGTTAAAAAAAAAAACATGGAAGCAAAATAAAGAAATGTGAGGTGACACTGAAAATGTTTGCACAGTGCTGTATAAGGTGAAGATTAGATGTTATATGTTAGAGAATAAAGGGTCAAAGTGCACAATCTATTTTCCGGATAATTTTATATTGAAACTGTATTTCTAGAGTCACTGTGACATTTAGTTATTGAATTTAAACTGCTAGAAATTTATATTTCTTTCCATTTCCCCCCCATAAATTTACAAAAAACAAAAAATTCATTGTTGCCCCTTGTAAGCCTTTTTCTGTTCCTAGAAAGTAAAAGTTGTAAAAACTTCGGCTGGCAGGTGGAGGCGCTGGAGGTCCGTGGACGGTAGCGGTGCTGCGTGTGGGAGAAGCCGCCTGTTGGTGCCGTTCTGGGGCATGTGGCTCAGAGGAATGGGGCCGTCTTCCACCCTGACCCATCGATGAGAAAAAAAGAAAAAAGGCGACCGAAAGGGGGATGCACAGCGGGGCAGGAGAAAGGCAGCTTTACAGGCGGAAAATCGTGGCTGCTGAAGCTGCTGAACATGGAGAGTCGCCTGGTTTTTGGGATAAGCGGTGCCGTGGGGGAACAGTGAGTTTTTAGCAGACACGGGTTTGATTTCCACTTTGTTCCTCGAACCGTTTGCGTTGTTAAACACATCTGCAACGATGCGGGCTGTGGACCGGAGCAGGACCGCCGCGATTCTACTCTGCCTTTTCGGATACCTTTTCTCCAAAGCTGCTACCAAAACATTACAGGAGGACACGGCTACACAAGGTAAGAAGTGCGTGCGAGGGGTTTTTTTTTGCCAGAGAAAGCGGCTCGTTGATTGTTGTGGAGGCCAAACGGTGCCGCTAGCAGCTCGGATGCTGATGTGACCTAAACTTGGCTAACGTTAGCGTGTAAGCTAACGGAGAGCGAAAACTTCTCCGTCTGTGCTGCGCTGCAGATGCTTAATTATAACCACGGTGCTGTGTTTAAAGGGTTAAAACCATTTCAGGTCGTTTTATATCAGATTTGTGCGGTTTAAACATTTTTAAAAAATACTTTGTTATGATCGGAGACGTGCCCTCATGTTGTCCAGCTGCTGTGATTTATCATTTACAACACTGCTGCGTTTAGTAAAGTCGCTTTTAACCAGGTGTTTGTGTCTGTATATCATAGCAAACCTGAACAAAGTCAGGTTTACGTGTTTTTTATTGTTGTTTTTTTAAAGGTAACATGGCATTTTTGGAAGAAGGTAGCTGTGTGTCTGTGTTCCTTAAATGTAAGGGGTCGTGGTTCGAGTCACAGAGACTGCAACCATCGACCTTACTCAGGAGTCCTGTTGCAAGTATATCAGTACCTAGAGATTATATATTGTTAAAGTAAATCTTGTAGTTGAGTACTTTTGATTAATGACAAGTATGCAGATTATGTTCGTAACTGAAATGCCTTAAAAGGGAATGAAAACAAGAGTCCACTCACGTTTTCTCATCAACAGTTGGTCACTTTAATATTAATGTGTGCTAAAAATGTAAATTTCTGTATAACAATATCTCATCGCTAGATTATAGCTGTTTTGTGCATGCATATTGTTTTTGTTAAGTTAATAAAGATTATTTCTTTTAAAGAGGAATGAGTTAATTGATATTACTAGTTACACTTCCTCAATCAGCTGGCAACTAATCAACTTATGTTTTCTCAAATTCATAATGGCTGCTTAGTGTTTATAAAACAGATTGTAGTAAACGTTGTGAGGATGTCTGACGTAAGAAGGGCCTGTTTGGACAGTGTAGATGCAGCATTTACTGTAAACAAAGCATGTAAAAACTAGCATAAAATGTACTAAATGGCATAAGTGATCCAATTGGTAGAGTGACAGAAAATTAGCTGGCAGTTATTTTGATGAATATGAGGAAAGCAATTAATGCTATTGTAGGTTTTCCAATCTAACAATATGCAGGTTCTCTTTGTCTCATAAAAAACTGTTTCTGGCTTTGACCCTGTGTGTTATTAGGGAATAACATCAACAACAGATTCAAACTTGTGCACACAGTTTTTGTTGTTGTGGGGTTTTTTTTTAAAAGTCATGTAAGATGTAGGCTTTGGAATTATTCCCCCTAAGAAAAAGTAGCAGTTCAAAGAAATCATTAAAAGCTCACGGTTTACATTCAACATCTGACCACTGCATTGCAACAGTATTACAAATATTAAGGGCAAAGTGAAACCACATTAGCACCTTCTGTTTAAAAAAAAGAAAAAGAAAGGAAAAACACATTAATTTCCCTTCAGTTAGATCTGTACAGCAAACTTTTCAAGAAACACGCTCCTCAGTGTGTCAAACAGCATCCTTTTGCCACAGCAGCAAAGTTTCAAAGCAATTATAAATCACAGCAATCTGCTGGCTTCTCATTCAGTCTCTGACTTCAAAGTTACCTTGTCATACGAGCTACTAATGTGGAGCCACATCTGTTTAACCCATCGCTTTTATCTCTCACTGCACAAGCACACAAACATCAGTCGTCTGTGTTCGCTTAGGTTTTTCTTTTTTAATAGGGGGTGGCCTACATGCGGTTCTTTCACTACACCAGGAGTGCAAATGAAAACATATAGAAACTGTCACTGTAAATCAGTCAGAGTTGAAAAAGTGCAATGCTGGACTCTGGTTTTCCTTTAAATCGTGATTATTTCCTGATGTTTTATAACTGTTATTATAGCTTGGGAGATTCTAACCTAGTTTAGGTTTAAGGTTTGTGATCAGGCATGAAAATGGCTCGTTTATTATCACAACAAGCAGCTCTTGTTTGAGGTAAAAACAGGGCGTAGATGTTTTGATAACTCGCAAGATTGGGGCACTTTGAAGTCGATCCCAGCCTCTATCTGCACTCTTGTTCCTTTCCCTTTTCTTTCTCTCTTCCTCTGGTTTTCATTTCGCCTCAGATTGACCTTCGCTTGTTCCCGGGGGGGTGCGTTCAGGTCGATGCTGAGGATTTCTCCTACACTGTCCAGCAAGTATGGATGAGTGGAGCCAGACAGACGATCTACCCGCAGATATAGATCTCACTCACATTACTGCTGCCCTTAATAGGCATGGCGTTGCATCTGAAACAGACAAACATTTGCTGAAGCTGGACAAGGGCTGCCAGGAAATACACCAATCAAATCATATTGTCACCAGCTAGCAAAGCTTGATTTTAATCACAAGATGCTGGCGTGAGTGTTAACATCAGCCTGCTTCAGGGAGGTCATGAGAACGCACTGCATTTACAGACAGGGTGAATGACCTGCTTGGCCAAAGAGGAGTATTGCAGTAGTACAGAGTACAGTATTTGACCTATATATTTACTGAGGTAAAATAAAGCGGGTCCATTTACCCCTCTCAACCATGATGTAACGCGGTTGCTTTGTCCCCTGCTGAGTTAATGGGATTGACAATCATTACCTAATCTTACTTTTAATCCAGTTTAGAGAAAATAGCAGGCTGAACCTACTGATAGCTGGTTTCTTTGCTTGCAACGGCATAGCTTAAGATCAGCAGATAGTGACTTATAATACTGTGCAAGAGTCTTGAACCACCCCTCATATCTTTACATTTAGCAATAAAAAAGAGAAATGGGTGCAGTGATTTATGGAAATATGTGCAAACATAGATAGGAATGCAGTGTATGAGGCAAAAACAGAGTTTGTACAATTTTAACAAGCTTGAAAGTCAATATTTGGCATGACCACCTTTATTCTTTATTGCTGCCTGAACCTTTTAAGATCAGCTTTCTTGTAATGTCCTTAAGTAGTCTTTAGGAATAGTTCTCCAGGCTTCTTGAAGGACATTGGAAGCTCTTTTTTGGATGTTGGCTGCCTTTTGTTCCGTTCACAGTCAACATGATCCCACACTGCTTCAGTAATTCTGAGGTCTGGGCTCTGGGGAGGCCAATCCATGACTCATAGTGTGTTTTTTCTATCCAGGTTAGCTTTTACTGCACTGGAAGCATGTTTGGGATCATTTTCATGTTGAAATATGAAGCTGTTGTCAGTCGGACCATTTTCAGATGGTACTGCATGGTGGACGCAGATTTGGTGATACTCATAATTCCATCAATTTTGACAAGATCTCCAACTTCACTGGCTGAAATGCAGCCTTAAACCATGACCGTCTCCACCATGTTTTACAGAGGTCTGTTGACACTCACTGTTGTACCTCTCTCTTTCCCTCCCCTCTACATATTGTTGACAGTTTTAACCAAAAAATGTCATTTTTGGATCCCTCCTTCAGACCTGTCATTGATTATTTCAGTCCAGTTTTGTGTAATGTGGCATACCTCAGCTTTTTCTCCCTGTTTCCCAAGAAGAATAACTTCTTGACAGCCATCCTCCACTGAGACCTTTTCTGAAAGACTTGACTTTAGATACTGTTTCTCTGCTGTAGTTTTTTCTTTTTGGTTTAACATTTCTTTTGTCCTCCACATGTCCAGTTTGCTCAAATTAGTGCAAAAATAAGTTTATCTGTCAAAGTGTGTTATCTTTGGTATTTTTGCATAGATTCAGCTAAAGAAATGGGAAGAAAATATGTTTTTGTGACAGGTTGCTAATAACAAAGTGCCTAAAATATAATTTAAAAATTGGTTCTTTGCCACATTTCCATTAGCTGTTGCCTTTTTATGCTTGAAGGATTCATGGATCGGTGTTTAGTAGCTTAATAAACAAAAAAAAAGAACATTCTCTAAAAATGATCAGATACAAGGACTAGGTTTGGAGCTATTGCTCATGACAACTCTAAAAATTACAAGAAATTTGGGCTTCTTGGAAACGAAATAAAAAGAAAAGAGGGGTGGCTGAGGACTTTTGAACAATACTGTGTATTATTTTTCGTTTGCACCTGAGTGTTTCATGCTGTGACATGTCAAGGTCCTGTTTTGCAGTTTTTGTGTGTGTGTGTATCCAGTGTCCCTGTCAGTGATTCATGCTGTCTTGTACATTTATGCCTCTATTTTGTTCTTTGTAAGATCACCACAGATGTTTGTTGTTTATCTGAAGGGTAAAATAATAGCCACAGTAATTGTGATGCCTGTTTGTTGTGGTTAGACAAGCTATTAAACCCAGAAACAAAAACAACAGTCTATTGGTGCCTAAGGTTGAAAAGGCATGCATGGTGTAGACCATATAGTCCTAAAACTGTTTTTGATTTGCCTAAGTCATGAATTGTTTGGGGGGTTTTTGCCCAACATTCTTAAAATAATAATATGATAGCATTGCTGTTTACGTTTACAACAATATTCACATTGCTCCTCTGAAACACAGATTTCCTTTATGTAAATGCTCTGTTGTCCCGCCTATTCGAGGGCAGCACGTGTGTGATTTTTATTGTTTCTTCCAGTTTCTCACATGATTTCTCGGCCTTCTCGTAATCAGCCATGTGCTTCTGCTTGAGACGGTGAAATTACCCCCTTGATGTCACAGTTTTCTTGAACCACTTTAGAGCTGTAACCATTTCCCAGTCATTTGACAATGAGAATTACACGTTAACAGAAAATAGCATAATAGTCATTGAAGTAGCTTAAGCAAGGGAAACTGGAGGATTTGAGTTTCTCTCTTTTTATATTTTTTAAAAATAGTTATTTTTGACACAGACATTTTAACAGACACAATCTTGGAGTTTCAGTGATTTTTATTTTCATTATCATTCCATAGACTTCATTCAACTTTAACCTACTTTTGTTTTGAGCCATGCAAGTTTGTTGCTGCCATGTTTGATCGTGATGAAGTACATCAGCATGTCACAGTCTCTATAACAGAGGAGATTAAACTATCCTGTGTAGCACAACAGAAAATGTGTAAAGCTTAAGCAGTTTTGTATTCCATCAGGCTCCGATTGGTTTATAAGGTGTTTAATTGAATGTTTTTGCTTCAGGTGCTCAACACAATTTTGAGCTAACTAGACACAAGTTAGGTGCTAGGCACGTGCTTCAAAATATATCTGCAATTACGTGTTGTCGGTCTGATGGTGGCCAGTAACAATGATCATAGCTAGATTTGGGAAGATCTGGGTTGACCTGTTCAGTTGACATCTTGTCGAAAAAGTTGTTGGGCATAAAGTTGAGTTATAATTTCTGGGTTTATGAGTATTTGAAGTCCGCTTGAGTCCAAGTGACAAATTGAAGTGCTTGGCTCTGAGTTTATAAATACCAGGACTGTTCCAGGACTAGCTTTGAGGCATTCCTGTCCACATCAGACTATAATCCCTTTTATAGTTTAGCCAGATTACAAAAACATCCTGATATCTGTGTGGTGGACTTGCTTCCTAACATGGTCCCAAAGATGGCAGAACAAAGAACACTCATTTTAATTCATTCCCTACCTGTTAGTTGGTTAAACATAGGAAACTGAAAGTTTACTGAATTTGTACAGCATGACAGAAGCCAGTGTGAGGCGCACTGTATTTTGTGCAGGAAGTGCAGGAAGTGCAGTATATTTTCCCAGAATCTGAAATTACCCACAATTTTTAATAGAGGTGAGGGATATCTTAGGTTATTTTTGGCCAATGCTGGCCAAGACCTTTTTTTGTTGTTTATTTTTTCGTTTTTGACTTAACCACAAAAACCAAACAGCTGCAGGGTTTTTTCATGGATCAGGACAGGGCTTTGGT